>NW_006346468.1:0-481 GCF_000327345.1 Myotis davidii
ATCATTGTCAGAAGAGAAAAAAAGGTGAGGCTTTAAAAAATCTTTCCTAGGGCCACACAGTAGCAGATGAGATCCAGATAGTCTATTTTTAGACTGCATTTGGGTACTTTTGGGAGAGGTGAAGAGCTTTGCCAAAGCCGAAGCAATTAGAATATGAGGTAAAGAAATTCACAAGTATGGGTCCAGAGGTATTTGAAGTGTTAAGGGTTCATTATGATTGGATATTTTACCTGAAAATGAGGACTGTGATTTCATAGGTACAGAGAAGGACATATATAACATGATGCTATAGCTTAACATGCTAGTGTATACCTAATACTATGTGGTCTTGAACCAGAGGTAGTGCCAGAATTTAGCACTCATTTATGTGGGAACCAGTGCTCACTTTTTGAGTTTAAAAATAGACTCATGTTTATTTTTATTTAATTTACAGATTATCATTCCTCAGAAAAAAGGCAAGAAGGCTACCACAACTCCAGGA
>NW_006346469.1:0-481 GCF_000327345.1 Myotis davidii
AAAAAATATATATATGCACATATTCTTTGTTAGGGTTCTGTCTACATTTTCTCAATGTTGATAGTCTAGAGTTGTAAAAACATTCATGAACATAATGGAGTTATATATCACTTTATCCCTTTGCTAAGAATTGCTTTAATATTAAATCTCAATCTTGCACAAAAGCAAGCGATTTATATGAAGTAAGCAAGTAGAATTCCTTCTGCCTGACCTATAATCTCTCCAAGTAAAGGCGTTTACCCAAATGGGTATATATCCCGGGGCTCAACCAGTCTTTGGTTTAGAAGTTGTTTCTTTCATGAAACTATGATAGCTTCGGGTTTTGACTCTTTTACCTTTTTTGGTTGTTGGAAAAGTGTCATTGTTAACTTGTTTAATTTGAATTTGATGTTTATGAATAAGTGGTTTCCATACCTGAATATGCTTTTTTGACCTTCTGTTTGAAAGGGAGATTTTTGGAGGTATTATAATAATCCCAATG
>NW_006346470.1:0-481 GCF_000327345.1 Myotis davidii
AAAAAATAAATAAAATATATTTTTAAAAAATCAGATATTCAGCAATCACCTTCTAAAAATTGCAGAGTCCAAAATCCGCAGGCTCCTAGTTCTAACTAGAGCCTGGCACAGACAAAGAATGCCAGCATGTCAGTGCACAACCCCATCTCACACAGTGCCTTTCACCCACTTCAGAGGAAGTCTCCGAGTGAAGTTGGCCTTGGAGATGGACCCAATGGGCACAGAACACCCAGGGAAGATCCAAGGTGGGATCCAAATTAAGGGGGACTTCAGGGTTTGAAGCAGCTACTACCGTAGAGTTGTAGCAATAGGAAGACTCGGATGCAGTTTGTAAGGTAATTAAAGCTAAGTCCAAAACCAAACAAGAAGACCAGTGGAAGAGAGAGGCTAAGAGAGGAAAGAAAAAGTTGTATGATTTAGATTTAGAGGGAAAGATAAAGATTAGAAAGTAATTGTTGGTGTTCTGGGGTCCATACTATCT
>NW_006346471.1:0-481 GCF_000327345.1 Myotis davidii
CAGGCCAATGCTCTATCCATTGAGCAAAACCAGACAGGGCCATAGCTGCTCTTCTTCATCCCTCCCCACACACTATCCATGTTTAACACATGCAAGTTAAAGAGTCGAAAATGTCTCTTTCTTTACAACGTTATGGCAGAGAATAATAAATCCAGATATGCAGCCACAACACCACGGTCAGAGACAGGCAGAAAATGCAGCCACAGCCATTCCCACATCGTCACTAAAGCAGGCAGCTGAGTTTGTTCAGAGCAGATTTGTGGTGCAGATAACTCACAAAACAGTGATAAAGACTCTGAGCTCAGAAAGAAGTGCAGGCCAATATCCCTGATGAACACAGGCGTAAAAATTCTCAACAATACTAGCAAACTGAATCCAACAGCACATTAAAAATGATCCTATGGCATGACCAAGTGAGACTTATCCCTGGGATGGTATGGGTGGTTTAACATATGCAAATCAATAAATGTGATATACCACA
>NW_006346472.1:0-481 GCF_000327345.1 Myotis davidii
GAGCTGTTGGAGGCCCCTGGTGGTCAGGAGGCTCCCAGGTGGCCATATCCCAGCAGGATTGTCTTTGGAAACTTTTGAGATATTTGTTGAACACCTCTTATGCTAAAAATCTCTACAAGGCAGTACAAGAAATGCTGGAATCACTTTGAAGTATTTTAAGCATAGAGACAATGATAAGTATCTTAAGAGAGGTGCAAGGAAAGAGAAAATAGATGCTGAAGATACATGTGATGAATGTCAATACCTGTGTCTGATAAAACTCTTTAAACTAAGATGAGGAGGATGGATCCTTAATTTGATGAAAATGATTACAGGGGACACTTACTGTCTGGGATCATTCCAAGTCTGTTTTCTAATTGGCCTAAGCCAGTTAGCATAACCTGTCTACTTGGCCATAGGGGCTTGTTTAGGAATGAGAAAGTGACTGTCCATTGGGCTGAGGTAACATAGGGATATTTCTTCTGGCTCCTGGGAGAGCAGC
>NW_006346473.1:0-481 GCF_000327345.1 Myotis davidii
TCATTGCTAGTAGCATTTTCCTGTTTCTAGAAACAAAAATAATTATACCTAAGCATCTCTATTTAAAAAACAATCGGTCTGTAGTGCTGACACCAGGTCATAGACAAGAGCTGACTCACAGGGTCATTGGGAAAACTTTTCTTTGCACATTTCACCAACTTTGCGCTGTTGTTTTCCCTACTGGCCACCCTGGTTGTGTTCTTGCGTCCCAAACATTTTAGGTGAATTTACTTCTCCTTCTACTAATTTTCAGGTGTCTTGGTCTTTTCCTTCCTTGATTTTTTCCTGTCTTTGAAAGTTAAGTTTTTGGACTTTATCCCCTGAGAGGTGTCTGCTGATCAAGACAAGTTCTGCAGGAGAGACACGTAATAACAACTTTCAACATCAGTGGGACCAGAAGCCTAGTAGCAAGTTCTCAGTGACCTTCGGGTTCAATTTTTAAAAAAATCTGAATTAAAAGCATGCACATAAATTGTATACC
>NW_006346475.1:0-481 GCF_000327345.1 Myotis davidii
AGCCTGTGGAATCGAACTGTGACCATTTGGTTCATATGTCAACACTCAGCCAATGAGCCACGCCAGCCGGGCACTTTTGAAACTTTTAAAAGTGCTTTAACTTTTCAATCCTATCTGCTGAGTAATATTAGATCAAATGTAGCAATCAATATTTTGATGCTCCATTAGTCATTCAAGGGTATTTTTTAAATGAAAGATGGGTGTTTCTGGAACCCAACCAGGATCTTTGGATCATGAAATGAAATAAACCCTTAGTAAGACAACTTCCTCTCACAGAATATAGTGCTCATTGAATTAACTAGGTCTAGAAGGTCTCTAGAAGAAACTGAAGATGAAGAGATGGTTGTTGAAACTAGAACTGAGTACAATTGTTGGCCCATATTTGCAAAAAGATTTCAGGGATTTACTCCCCACTCCCAACTTCCCCTGGTTTTCTTTCTTGCTTTCTATTAAATGTATTGGGGTGACATTGGTTACTAAA
>NW_006346476.1:0-481 GCF_000327345.1 Myotis davidii
TTTAAAACAGTGAAATACCAAGGAAATAATAGTATTTTAAATATAATAGTTTAATTAAGCTGCTCATTACCTCTCAACATACATAATCACATAGCAGGTGGGGGATAGGCAAAATGTTTCAAGCTTCCTTAGCTCTATTCATTTAGAAAAGACCGCTACCTCCTTCTTTATGTATCACACAAAGGTGCATTTAATTAATAAATAGAATATATTCTCACTTTAAAGCCAGATTTCCAAACTTAAAATGTGACCTTGAATTTCAGAAGATATTTGCTGGGAGTATGCCTTAGATTCTGCTTTCCTTAACGTAATTAGGATGATGTTGACAATCATAAAAAGTGATTATTTGTGTAGTGAGCCATGTTTGCTAGTTTTTAATGACCTCTGGGGTCCTGAAATATATCTAGAGGCTAAGAAAATACTTTGCATACTTTCATAAATTCGTCCTCTTTTAAATATATTTAAAGAGAGGAAGGGAGAG
>NW_006346477.1:0-481 GCF_000327345.1 Myotis davidii
TTTTTTTTTCAGAATAATAGCTCAAGAATTAAGGAATATCTCAACTTAGCTTTAAATATTTCCATTAGTCCATTAACCTCTCTCTAGCTAAGGTTGACTTTCTTGATTGTGTTTTTAGTTCTTTCTCCTTATTAATGATTTGTCTATTTGTTTTGTCTTGTACTGATTGCTGTATTAAAATATCTTGGTACTAGAGGGTTTCTGTTTATTTTTCTTGCATTTTCCGTAGCTTTTAATTATTAAGATGACTGCTTTGTTAATTAGTACATGAACCTTGACATGTATCCAGATTCATTATGGATTCTGGATTTCCAAATTGAAATGGACTCCTTATTTCCTTTCTGTGATCAGCATCTAAAACTAAGATTTCTTCAACTGGTCTAACTACATCACAAAAATTCAATTATGTTGAACTTAATCATGATATTTTCTAATTTTCTTGGACCCACATGTTCTCTGAATATCTACACTAATAAAAGAG
>NW_006346478.1:0-481 GCF_000327345.1 Myotis davidii
GTCATCTTGCAGAACTGTTCGATAAAAACTAAAATTAATCGAGTAATTGGTCAACCAGAGAAACCCCCTGAATGTTATATATTTGAAATATTGCTTTAAATATGATATATATATTTTGTTCACTGCAGGGTCATCTCATGTGGAGTGGAAAAACATTGCAACCTCAGATTAAATGAGCAGCTGGTATAATGACTCTGATGTGATCATGTTGCTCTTCTAGACAGACTAATTGTTTCGATTTATGGTTATCACACCATGTACTTCATGGTGTGATGCTTCTAGTTCTAATTAATGGGTAATTCTGAACTGCTGGAACTTTAATTGTCGCTCTGATTTCAATGAATGCAAGAAACAGGACTGCTGGCAAATAGAAGCCCCAATGTTGTGACCTTTTCATGTGTTGATCAAAAGAAAAGTCAGATTTTTCCAAGTGAGCATTTCCCAAAATGGGATATTTTAAGTTGCTGATATTGGGGGTTGG
>NW_006346479.1:0-481 GCF_000327345.1 Myotis davidii
CAATGTCACCTCAATAAATTCAATAAAAAGGAAAATAAAATTAAGCTGGTGGCTTTCAGCCTAGACAGCTCTAGTCTCTTTATACTAGGTCTTGAAATAGAGTAAAAATTACCTTTAAGTCCCTAAGTATTGAACAGTCTATACCCAAATTTTCCAAGTGGATCAAACTTTAGGGTTGGCAACATAAAATAGGTTAAAATGACTGTCTTCTAAGTGGAAATGTTTGGTAGGAAGTAGGAGGCATTGAAGTTATGTGTTGAAATGATTCAGAGAGCATCATTTTGCCTTGTAGGATTGAGTCTTACATTTATTTCTTGAATAGCCAAACATTTCGTCTCTCAATTTCTTCATCCATAACACAATGCCTCTGCTATAAATGATCTGACTTTTTTCTTATCAGTTATTAATCTGTAGTTTATCTTGATACATATGTTTTTGCTCGGTGAGTTAAAATAAAGCATCACCTCCAAGTTAAATTTTT
>NW_006346480.1:0-481 GCF_000327345.1 Myotis davidii
CCCCCTCCAGCCTCACTCCTACTCAATTGCTTACTACTTCCTTTTGTCTTTCTGTTATACTCTTTCTTATAGACCTTTGAAATTGTTAGGGACTGAATGTTAGTATCTTCCAAAAATTTATACATTGAAACTTTACCTCCCAATGTGATGATATTAGGAAGTGGGGCTTTTGGGAGGTCATAAAGGTGGAGCCCTCATGAATGGGATTAGTGTCATTATAAAAGTCACCAGAGAGCTTGCTCCCTCTGTTCTGCTTGCCACTATGTGGGTCTGCAACCAGGTAGAGGGTCTTCACCATGACTTCACCTTGCTGGCTCTTTGAATTTAGACTTTCAACTCCAAAAAATAATTTTCTGTTGTTTATGTATTTTGTTATAACAAGCTGAACTATAACAGTGTTTGTTGAGATGTTTGTTCAGGCCTTTGGCCCATGTCTGTTTTCTTATTGTTGAGTTTTAAGTGTTCTTTGTATATTTTGGAT
>NW_006346481.1:0-481 GCF_000327345.1 Myotis davidii
TTTTTATCTGCATTTCCATGATGAATAGTGATGTAGGGCATGTTTTCATGTACCCATTAGATATTTGCATGTCTTTTGAAAATGTCTATTTAGACCTTATACTTACTTCTAATTGAATTATTTATTTTTTTGTTATTAAGTTGTATGAGATCTTTCCATATTTTGCATATCATTTGTAGGATATGTGATCTACAAATATTTCCTCCCATTCTGAAGGTTGTCTTTTCATTTGTTGTTGGTTTTCTTCCCTGTGCAGAAGCTAGTGTGTGTTTTTTTAGTTTGATGTAATCCAACTTGCTTATTTTGTTTTTGTTGTTTTTGCTTTAAAATTCAAAAACTCATTGCCAACATCAGTGTAAGGGAACTTACCACTTACATTTTCTTTTATGATTTTTATGGTTCAGGTCTTACATTAAAATTTTTAAACCATTTGGAGTTGATTTTGTGTGTGGTATAAGATGCAGCCTAGTTTTATTTTTTT
>NW_006346482.1:0-481 GCF_000327345.1 Myotis davidii
TTTTTTCCTTTCATAAGTTCATATCTAAACGTACTCCAGTTCTGTAAGATGCATCCCTGAGAGCTACATTGAGGCACAGAGATGGAATTACCCATGTTATTAATTAACATCTCTATTAATCAAAGTAATTACTCATTTTCAGCTTGAGCAATTTTAAACAAGTCCTAGGATTAGATAGTTCACACAAAAGAACAAGAAGAGAACAAGCTTACAAGATCTAACAATTCAGCAACCCCTTATATCTTTCTCAAGTTTAGCCACATAGACAAGATAGTGGCCCAAACTTCCTGCTACATCTCAAACTCTGAGGACTATTCCCTCAGAGGGAACACACACAAGGTCTGCTCAGCTGGTCCATCTGAGATGAACTGCTGCCTCTAGTTAGACCGGGACTAGCTTCTGCTCCCCACTCCTCTGAGGTTTGCTGAAATGTGGTCAGAGCTGGCTCCATTACAAGATGAGACACAGACTTAACAGATGA
>NW_006346483.1:0-481 GCF_000327345.1 Myotis davidii
TTTTTCTTGTATTCCAATCATTCCCCAATATGTTATGTTAAAAACAAACAAACAAACAAAAAAACTCAATCGGATTTCCTGCATAATCTCTGAAAGAATAAAAGAAATGCATTTTCCATAAAATTTCTTGTGATTAGAACATCGAAACCCTTAATGAAAGAAGCAGGTATTTTAAATATCCATTTTGGGGGCTAAATATAGTATTAAAATCACTATTCAAGGACATGATATATACATACATGATTTCAGCCCTCTTTTGCTAAGCCTGGGACATAGTCTATCTAAGTGCTACTGTTTCACAAACTCCAAAGGAACTCATCTTTGAATGCCATCAAGGATGTGTTATCTACACTGCTAGAAACCTGGTGCCTTCATCATGTTTAGAAACATGTTTTTTAAGTAGCTTTATCCTCCCTCTCCGTTTATCTCCATGACTATCTGCACCCAACATAAATGTATATAATCAGGGAAGTTTCATTCA
>NW_006346484.1:0-481 GCF_000327345.1 Myotis davidii
ATAATTTCAACAATAAAGATAAATTTAAAATAATTGAATACATGAAAAGGGAATAAAGGACACCTGAATTTAAAAGGCTTAGTCATCTAAATGATCTCTCTTCACTAGTCTCTATGCATCCCTCTCCTCTCCCTTAGCCTTACCTGACTGAATGGTAAGTATCGCCATCCACCAGGTGACTAAAGCTAGAAATTTTATCCCTACATTATTTTCCCTTGATGTTACTCTCTTGATAAAACAGCCTTCAAGGTTTCTATGCATGTCCACTGCACTTAAAAGAAAATTCTCACTCTTCTATCATGGCCTACCAAGACTTGCATGATCTGCCCCCTTGCTTATCTCTTGAAACTCATCTGACCTTATTCTCCCTATCCCTTTGCCCTTCTTTTGGTTTCTACAAAAGCTAAGAACTTTTCTGCCTTGTGGCATCTCTATAGCTATTCCCTGTGCCTATTATTTACTCTTAGTTCCTTTTAAAAAA
>NW_006346485.1:0-481 GCF_000327345.1 Myotis davidii
TTTTTCTGGATCACAGTGCTTATAAGGCAGGACAGGAAATGGATGATCAAATATTGTTTAATACGTGCAAAGTAAAATGGAAACAATTCCTGGTAGTTGCTAAAAGAAAAAAAAAATTGATGTTTATGGTTACAAGGGAGAAATGAAAAAAAGTTATGGCCAAAAGAACATAGTGTTGCTACTTATGACAGGCTTATTCCTTCCTTCCAATCATGAATAGAGAAGTACATAGTTAGCTTTTATGGGGTAGAGGTGTTGGTTAGTACAAGGATAGAATTAAAAAGTGATTCATGCCAGTGTCAATAAAGATGTTCATGTCATATGATAACCATGACTGTAGGTATGAAGTTGAAAATGGTTAAATGGAATCATTACATATTAGAGATCCAAACCTTAATAAATCATGTTCAACCATTTAATTTTATAGGCACAGAAACTGACGTCATTCTTTTTATAAATAGCACATGTTTATTAAATCCTA
>NW_006346486.1:0-481 GCF_000327345.1 Myotis davidii
GTTCTTATAGCACTGTGACTTCATTCTGCTAACCACTGGACATAATTTGCCTTGGCAGTAATCATTCACTTCTCATGAGGTCTACAATAAGAATATGTTGTGCATGAGTGTGCAATGCTATTATCCTAAACCAATAAATAAGTTGCAATATGCTATTTATGTTTGTTTCTACAACTCCATTAATAAAAGACAAAAGAAAATTATGAAATCCTTTACCATGGAGAATTGCAAATTAAATGTCAGGTTTTAATATTTAAGGTGGCTAAACTTTATTCATATATTTAGAAGTTGGAATTTTCTTATACTTTAATAAGTTAAGTTTAATTTAGGACTATCTTTTCTGTTATTTTTCAATAGTATAGCAAAACATTTTTTAAAAGAAGAAAAAGTTAGTTTTGATCTTATTACTAGTGCTTCTATCACAATTTATTAGGAAAGGGCACCTGGCCAGTGTTTCTCAGTGGTTGAACCAGGAGGTCAC
>NW_006346487.1:0-481 GCF_000327345.1 Myotis davidii
CTGTACCCCATTCTACTTGTGCTTGTTTATTATTTACACTTTGCAAACTGTTCAGTTCTATTTTTTAGAAGGTTTTTCTTTATTTTAGACACAGGGAGGGGAGAGAGAGAGAGGAGTGATGAGAGAGAAACATTGATTGGTTACCTCCTGTATGCAGCCCAAATGACAGTTGAACCTGGAACCTAGGAATGTGCCTTCACAGGGATTCGATCTGGCATCCTTTCAATGGGTAGGATGATGTTCAACCCACGTTGCCACACTATCTATGGCTAAAGTACTCCATTCTAACCGTTATAATTTCCACTTAGGTTTCCAGCTTATGGATAATCTTTACCTCTCTAAACTATGTACCTCAACTGATTCCCATACAGGTTCCTCTTTACTGCACTCCAACCTTGATCCATGCCTTTACAGGTTTGGTGTGTCACATATTATATTAACCATACACATCATGTGCTGGAATGCAATGGGTTTTAATATG
>NW_006346488.1:0-481 GCF_000327345.1 Myotis davidii
TGGTGAGGTACGGTAGAGAACAAGATCATTGCAGAATTAGGAGCAAAAATAAAATGAATATGTAGAATGTAGACTTGTTTTTGCAATGGCAAACTATTAAATTAGATCTGACTCATTGCTAAGAAGTAGTGGAGCTGGGCACTATGAAGGCTGCTTACATTAAACATCCTACTTTCATTCTCCCTTGAGATAAGTGTCTTGTTGCCACAAAAACCCTAACAATTAAGCTCCCTTTATTGAGGCTCAGTGATTGGACATTTAGTTCTCAAATACACTATGTTATTAATTGCTAACAGTATTTGACTGAATGCCTGAATTTAATTTTTGACACTTTGATAACAGAATTGGTAATAGGATATATGTTGTAATAAATGATCTACTGAGTAAATGGATTCATGTTATATAGTCTGACCCTATGTGTAATACAACAAATGTGTATTATTAACAATGCAAACATAAGAAAATACTTTATTTTTTTTCC
>NW_006346489.1:0-481 GCF_000327345.1 Myotis davidii
CACTCTGTTTCCTTCCCTTGATGACCCCACCCATGTCTTCCTCTGAACTCACCAAACCCACCTGCAAGAGCCTCACAGTGGCCCTCGGCGTTCAGCAGCATGGCCCTTGCGCACGCCCTTGATGATGAGGACGGTCCCAACGATGATGCCCACCAGACCCACAATCAGGCCCAGGCCACACACCACGTTCTCTGTTGTCTCTGGGAGCGGGGTTTTTGCTTCAAACTCTGGGGAAATAGAAAACAAAATACAGAGGTAATGAATGTGGTCCTAAGTCAATACAATGGTTATTAATCACCTAAAGAAGAGGAAGACACAATGATGCATTAAGGGAATTACAAGTTAGAAAGCGAGGAACGCTGGATAATGGGAGAAGACAAGACCAGGAATTACAGCAGTTGTTATGGAATAGTTCAATGATTCTGAATCCCAAAGGAGCAGACACATGCATCACAGAAGGAAACAGAAACTATAAAGGAGG
>NW_006346490.1:0-481 GCF_000327345.1 Myotis davidii
TCCTTGGGTGAGGATTAACAACAAAAAACATGATGCTGAAATTGTGAACCGTAGGCCAATAGTCTCCTTAGGGAAGTCCAAATGTAGATGTTGAATTGTTTACCTATATATTCACCCTTTCAGTCATTATTCAAAACACATTAAGCATCTTTTGTATCTGGATTCCATATTAGATCCTGTAATGAATCAATAATTTTCCTAATAAATTAAAATCTATCCATCATCTTATGGATGTAACTGACTCCCTCCTGTATTTTCTATTCGATTTCATTTCCCTTATACTAACCAAAATTAGCTTTGTAAAGTTAAAATTATATTATGTTAAAGTTCAAACTAACATGGCTTATGAAGACCTTTGCACTTCACTCTTGCTCACTTCTCTGGCAAGATGGTTCACCTCCCTCTCTGGCCATACTACTAAGTGTTCACCAAAGAAGGCAGGCCTTTGCACACTGTTTCCACTGCCCAAATCCTTTTCCTC
>NW_006346491.1:0-481 GCF_000327345.1 Myotis davidii
ACTGAAATGTGTATATAACTGTCGTGGCCTCTGTAAGGCAGTATGGTTTTATTAAATTTATGTCTCTCTCCCTACATAGACTCTAGAAAAACCCCTACAAGGGAGAGAGCTCTATTATGTCTATTTTATGTCCAGGATGTAGCACTGTGCTTTCCCTGTGGTTGGTACTTAGTAATTATTGGTTGAATTGATGAGCAAATGAAAAAAAAAACACACACGAAAATCTATTTTATCATCCCTTGAGTATGGAAGCAATCAAACCACTACCAATGATTGTTTGGGAATGGGTGCTTGTTCTCTTTTAAAAAGCTCATTCATGGAATGCTACTCACCAATTAAAAGAGATGATTCTGATACATGCAACCGCTTGGATGACTCTTAAGAGAATTATGCTAAATAGGAAAAAAATTCAAAATGTTGCATACTGTATGATTCCATGTACATAACATTCTTTTTAAAAAAATCTTTATTGTTGAAAGCA
>NW_006346492.1:0-481 GCF_000327345.1 Myotis davidii
GTCCTCCCAAATATCCATCTTGATTCAGACTAGAGTTTGCTTTGGGAGGAGAGCAGGGGTTGTGGTTGGGACTGCTACATGGAAAAGCTTCTGGGAGGCTGGCCAAGATTTATGCCTTAACCTGGGCAGTTTTGCCTTAAAATAACCAATCAGCTATACATTTTGTTTGAATGGGGTTTTCCATTTTATTTTACAATAAATAGATAAAAATGTATGCCCCTCAGTTCCCTTTTATTTTTCTGCTGCTCTTCTGACTGCAAGACCAAAGCTCGTTTTTCAAACAAATCCAGTTTCTCTCCGTCGGAGCAAGCCTGATTCCTAAACACAGACCGAGCTTTTCCAATGGTCACAAATCTGCTTTTCCTCTTTACTGTTGACTGAAAAAAAACAACCGCCCTCCTGTAGTGAAGCCATAATGTCTGTCCTGTGAAATCCACAACCATGACCAGGACCTGCCAATCTCCCAGCCAGGCTGGCCTGG
>NW_006346493.1:0-481 GCF_000327345.1 Myotis davidii
AATTAAACTCATAAGTCAAGGCCCCACTATATTATGTAACTTTATCTAAATATAGGCTGGTATTTTTCCTTTGGATATGAGGGTCTATTCCTGTTTCATTACCTTTAAAATACACTGCCACTAAACATTTTTACATTCTGTCAGACAACTGCAAAATTCATGGTGAGACATTAAAGTGTAACCTAATTTTTTTCTGAACAAGGTAACACCCCTAAACAGGATACTTGAAAGTTAAGTTACTATGATACCGTACAGCACTTTGATAATAACACTAAAGTTAGTGTTAATTTTACTGGAAGTCTTAATTTTACTGGAAAAAAACACTTCTAACAGTGACCTTGAAAAGCTCAAGACATTTTACTATTCATTCAAAAGAGAAATATTACAAAGTGAAAATATTATTAAAGCACATAAACAAGATATGAGATTTCTGGTCAAGATGCTGGTGTAGGTAAACGCAGTACTTGCTGCCTCCCACAAC
>NW_006346494.1:0-481 GCF_000327345.1 Myotis davidii
CCTGATTGCTGGCCAGGCCTAGGGACCCTAGTGTAATTATAATTGCTTATATCTTACCTCATGAGCTGGCTTATATAACCAATCAATTATATATTTTTGGTTTTCTGCTTTTTTACCAGCCATTTTTGGCATCATTTGGATGTAAGCAGTATCTCTACACCATCAGTATAATACCCGAGGAGTCCTTGAGGCTTTGCAGAGAGCATGGGAGGCAAGGGTCACAGAAACCTAGGAGTTGAGACTGAGTAGTCCCTGCAGCCAGGGTGAGGGTACTGCTCTTAGTGTGGGTATTGTCCTAAGAAGTTATTTTTGGATGAGTCTCTCCTTTAAAAAAATACTTCCCTTTTTAAAGGAGTATGCCCAACTCTTTAAGATTCCATAAAGTATTACTTTTGTAATTATTATTTTAAAAAGTTCTTTAGTCTTTTCCTTTTAGAAGAGGGTCAATTTCTCATTCTATTCTGATGTAAGTGGAAAATCT
>NW_006346495.1:0-482 GCF_000327345.1 Myotis davidii
TCTTGGGTGAGATCTTGCTTTGTTACGAGGTGTCCCAGATAATCAGATTGGCAGGAGCACACGCTGGAGAAATGTCTTTTTCTCTCAGTGGCCAAAATACTAGTAAAATAAAAGTCCAAACCAAAGCATCGCAGGGGTTACACAAAGTAGTTGCAATAAGACATTATTCCAGACGGTAAGAGTATGGGATCTGGAGCTGGCAACTTCGACCGGGATCAGCCACCCCCGTTTCCCCCGACCACTAGCTCTGTGTCCACGTGAGTTTTCCTCTGGGTCCTTCTTCCCTCACCTGGAAAATGAAGATAAAAATACCACGGAGCGAGCATGGCTGTCCTGGGGATTAAAGTGTACATAGGAAGTAGGGCCTGGTTCATTTTAAGACTCGAGGAGCCTTAGTAGGTTTGGCTCCGTGGATGGAGCATCTGCCTAAGGTTCCATTCTGGTCAAGGACACACACCCAGGTTGCAGGCTCTAGACCATTG
>NW_006346496.1:0-482 GCF_000327345.1 Myotis davidii
GAGCCTGAAGGAGAGGGAGTGGTGAGAGATGAGGCTGAAGGAATGGGAGAGGCCAGGCCAAGACCAAGGCCATTCTGTATTTAGATTTTGTCCTAGAGCAGGGGGAGCTCTTGAGTAAAGGAATGTCATGAACAGATTTGCATTTGGGAGGATTCCCCCAGGGTGGGCAGAGACCCATGGGACTGGGAGGCGGGGGCAGCAGTGAGAAGACCATTGCCATTGGACATATGACAATGGTAGTCTTGATGAGAGGGCTGAGAGTGTCATTTCAGGTAGAATCAGCAGAGTTTGGTGATTGCCTGGGTAGAGGGATAGGGAGCTGTTGGGTGGGTATCCAGTCCCCTGGATGGAACAGGAGGTGGTCCAGGTGGGGAAGGGGAGGAGGAGTTCTATGTAGACATGTTTAAGACGCTTCTAGAACACCCAGGGAGACGCGAAGCAGGCGGCTGGATGTAGGGACTGGCAGCTCCAGGGAGGGGTCT
>NW_006346497.1:0-481 GCF_000327345.1 Myotis davidii
AGTCAGCCGGAGGTCCACCTCATGAACCCAGAAAGGCTGGGGAAATGGAGCTGGGGAGGATCTGGGGCCAGGAAACAGAATGGAACAGAACAAGAACCAGGAACCCAGAAGGTAGAATGTAGAATTCACAGCCTGGGTTTGAGCTGCAGAACTTGGAATACAGAATGGGGGACATGGCACCAAGGTGACGAGACCACCTGGGAGGGTTTCCTAATACAAGGCAGCTGGAAAGAGGCTCCTCGCTTTCCCTCTACTCCATGTGGTTGAAAACCTGAATGTGTCGTTGCAGCCGTCTGTCTGTGCAGGGAGTCTCCTGCCCTCCCTTTCCCTTCCTGTAGGCAGATATCGGGCCACGCACGGCCTGTGCTTTTCCTCGGTGACCTCCACACCTCATGAACCTCTGGGTAGGTTGATTCTGCCTCCCCTTTCAGGAAAACTTGCGCTGGAATTGCTGACGGAACCAATTAAATGTTTACTATAA
>NW_006346498.1:0-482 GCF_000327345.1 Myotis davidii
TAAAAACACCAAAACAACTATTTGTAATCACTGTGTAAGTTCAGATGTTTTCATAATTTGGGGGAGCCAGGGGTCATTGTTCTTGTATAGCATCATGATTAGGAACATGGGCTCCAGAAGTTACTAGTTCTGTGCTATTGGGCAGATGATAACCTTTCAGTATTTTCCTCATCTGAAAAATGGGTGTGCTGATGGTGCTTTCCTCATAGTACTGTCATGACTGGCTGACTGGTGGCTGTTACTGACAAAAGGAGTCAAGAATGATTTCCAGATTTCTGACAAGGATAACTGGAAGTAGAGTGCCCTCCATTGAAATATGTACTGCAGGGATAAGAGGAGACAGGGGAGGAAGATGGTGATTGAGACATACTCGATTTGAGCTGCCTGCCAATTCTGTTACAAACAAGGATTGTTCCAGGTGGATTTGAAAATAAGCCTAAGAATAAGCCATTAAGGCAGTCAGAGAAAGATAAACATCACAT
>NW_006346499.1:0-482 GCF_000327345.1 Myotis davidii
AGTTATCTTCACTCATCTTCTGTGTAGCTCTCAACAGCTTCCACCTCAGCACTTGCTGCTTCACCTGCACTTCCTGTTATGGAGACGGCTTCTTTCCGTGAACCTCATGAGCCAATCTCTACTTGCTTCAAGCTTCACTTCTGCAGCTTCTTCAGCTCTCTCAGCCTTCGAGGAGTTTAAGAGTCTGGGCCTTGCTCTGAGTTAGGTTTTGGCTTAAGGGAATGTTGTGGCTGGTTTGACCTTTCATCCAGCCCACTGAAACTTTCTCTATCTCAGCAATAAGGCTGTTCATTTATCACTCATGTGTTTCCACAGTAGCACTTTTAATTTCCTTTTAGAACTTTTCCTTTGCATCCACAACTTGCCTGTTTGGTGTGAGAGATGTATCTTTCTTGGCTTTTGACATGCTTTTCTCACTGAGCTTAATCATCTCTTGCTTTTGATTTAAAGCTAGAGACAGGTGACTATTTTTTTTAACTTGA
>NW_006346500.1:0-482 GCF_000327345.1 Myotis davidii
ATATACCCTGTGGCTGTGCTCACCTTTCATGAGTATGTTCCACAGAATATCTGAATCACTCCAGTAAAGAAGTTGTTGTTGGAATACGGGATGAGGAGAATGATGACTATTGTTGGGAAGCCATTGTGACTACATCAAACCCTTATCTAATTAACCTCATAGAATCAACCAGATTTGCAATTTTGAATCTCCCGCTACTTTAAGAAACTAAGCTTGACCTCAGGTATTAAGTACTTATCAAATATCAGGAAACAGATTTTCAAACTATGGTCTCATTGCAGTTTACCAACTTCATTTTCCACTGCTCTCTTCCTTAGTTTCACATTTTTCTGACCTTACCCTTACCCAAAACATCATGCTCCTTCCCCCTCCCATTTCTCTGCACAGCCATTTTGCCTTCCTGAAATGGGGAGTATCTCAGGGAAGTGTGAAAGTTAGGTGCCAATGACATGTACAGTGGGGCCTTGACTTACGTGTGTCCC
>NW_006346501.1:0-482 GCF_000327345.1 Myotis davidii
TTTACAAATATAATGGAATTCACCATAAGCTCCTATCGAGTTTACTGACTCACTGGTCATTCATTCAGTTAAACAAAAACATACGGGTAAGCATGCATTTATATAACAAGCATTGTATGCCTTACTAATACTCTGTCTTTTAAATACAACCATGAACAGAATCCAGATTTTAATCCAGATCTGTCTGAAGCTTGGTCTCTTTAATCTCTGTCCTTTGCCTCTCTCCTGGAACTTTGGGCTGATTCCAGTAGGTTAAACTATACACTGAGTCAAATTAATTTGATATATTTTATAAGTGACAACTACAATTGATATTCATATTTTTCTTATTTATCCTTTTCTTCTGCTTTAAATTCCCTTCTCTATAACTCATTTCCAATGCTAAGGATGACACATAAACTGTTTATAAAATATTCATAAAGAAGGCAGTCAATATTATATTTTATTTGTATCTCTCTCCAGAGCTGATATGCATCTGGCGC
>NW_006346502.1:0-482 GCF_000327345.1 Myotis davidii
AAACCGGTTTCGGCCAGCCCTCCCTTTTATTAACTCTATAATCATGCAATTTATGTTGAAATAATTCCTGTAAAGCATTGAATCCAGGGATTGGCACGTGTAGTAAAAATTCAGTAACTCTTAGCTCCATAGTTTCACAATGTGTAATGACTGCAAACATGCAGACAATGTAGGAAAGGTCAACTTGTTGGCCATGTACACTTTACAATTTTGTTTTTAAACAACTAGGAGAGGATTATGTACATTTTCTCCTCTATCCTGATTTTTCTATTAATAATAGGATGTTTTGATAAAAATAAAATATCTGATGGCTGGAGTGGGTCTGTTGGTTGAGTGTACTCCCATGCACAGAAAGGTTACCAGTTAGATTCCTTGTGAGGCACAAGCCAAGTTTTCTGGGTGTAAGCCTAGTGGGTGGGGGCCATGCAGGTGACACCAATCATTCTTTCCTTCATTCTCTCTATAAAAATCAAATAAAAAAA
>NW_006346503.1:0-482 GCF_000327345.1 Myotis davidii
AGGGCGGAGAGGTCTCAGAGTGACCCCTACCCCTCGGCCCCAAGGGATCTTGTTGGTCTGTAGCCGAGGAACTGGAAGGATGGTCAGAGGCCCAGGCCGGGTGCGGATGTCACATCTCATCGCCGTGCATGGGGGCTGTCTGGGCTTGGGCCAGGTGGCCGTCTGTCTGTGCACCAGCGGGACCTTCCTGATGGTGAAGGGGTGGGGCCCACACCAGCGGCTGCCAAGTGGGGCTTCCTGTTTTCTTCCTCTGGTCTGGCTCCGCCCCCTTCCTTTCTCTATGGACAGACCCCTCTGGCTGTGGAGCGGGGATGGTCTCAGAGGCCTTCAGAGCATCTCCTTCCAGTGCGTGTTGCGCGGCACCGCGTTCCCAGAGCCTCCGCATCCCCGTCCGTGGGACTCTGTGTTCACGGACCAGCCGTGGCTCTCATGAGGTCGTCCTTAGGACTTCATGGGAGAGTGTTTGGCCATGGAATCCCTGC
>NW_006346504.1:0-482 GCF_000327345.1 Myotis davidii
TGCATGCATTTTGTGCACCAGGCCTCTAGTGTATCTTATATTCATATTGTCTTTAATTATGACCCTGGTATTTCTTCTAGGTGTCATTTGTTATTGAACCTACATATATACCATTATTATTTCTACCTTGATTGCATTTCAATGCAGTCATCCCTGATAAACTTCATTCTCTTCACGTAAGGTAATTCTTATGCATTGGTGAATGCACAGCAATGGCAATTAAAATAGAGACCAAATAGTCGGGGACCACTTAAGCAATCTTAATGGTTGTAGGTCAGTTGAAAGACTATCCACCTGAGAGTGCTACCGCACTGGAAGATGAACTCTCACAGCAATTAGTATTTTATAGATAAGCACTTGTGGGAGAGGAGCTGAATTTCAGAGGACTAGAAAAGACTGCTTCTTACCAATATTTAGAGGCTCATAGAAAACCACGTGGGAATTCTAAGTAAGTAGTAGCCTACCCTATAATATCTGAAAAA
>NW_006346505.1:0-482 GCF_000327345.1 Myotis davidii
TGCCTGGCTTATTTCACTTAGCATAATGTCCTTAAGATTTTTTATGTCCCATGTTGCAAATTTACTTTGTGTTTAAGGCTGAAAAACATTCCATTCTATGTAGAGAGCAAATTTCCTTTATCCATCCATCTGTCTATGGGCATTTATGTTGCTTCCACATCTTTCCTATTGTGAATAGTGAGTGTACAGTGAACATGGGATTGCTCATATCTCTTCAAGGTCCTGATGTTTTCAGATAAATATCCAGAAATGGAACTGCTGAATAATATGGGAGCTCTATTTTTAATTTTCTGAGGAACCACCTGAGAAATTGTACTGTTTTTCATAGTGGCTGCACCATTTTGCATTCCCAACAATGGTGTGTAAGAGTTCCATTTTCTCCACACCCTCACAAATATCACACTTGTGATGTTTCATGGAATCTTAAAAAATAATAGCCATCTTGACAAGTTTGAGTTGATATCTCATTGTGGTTTTGATTT
>NW_006346506.1:0-482 GCF_000327345.1 Myotis davidii
TGAGGCTATGGGAATATAAAACATGATCTCTGGCCTCCAAGAACTTATTAGAGGAGATGGATGTGTACACAAGTACCGTCATCAAGTGGTTTTAAAAAGCAGAATTATTGGGGTACTCCTAAAGCACACAAGAGGAGGGCTCAGCTTGCCTGGAGGCCTGGGGTGCTCCCAAAGGAGGCAGAATTTACACCGAACTTGGTTTCAACATGTCCTAGTAGAGAAAGGGCGTTTAGCAAGAGGGGACGTGATGAGCCAAGATAAGGAAAATACACATGTGTTCTTGGAGCCCAGAGAAGATAGAGTAGAAGTAGAATATAGTTGGAATAGGTAATTAAAATAGTTTTCATTTTCATGGCCTTTTACAATATTTAATTTAATCCTTTCATTGGAGAATCTTTTCTATTTGAAAGATAAAAATACTAGCAAGTGACTTGTTATTGAAAATAAATTCCACAAGACTTACAACAAGATACTAATTGTGT
>NW_006346507.1:0-482 GCF_000327345.1 Myotis davidii
CCATGAATAAAAATAAGAACCTATTTGTTGGATGGCATATCAGAACATGTTAGGAAGGCATGGTTTCAATTTATAGAGTCACATAGTATCTTTATTTCTAAATAATATGTAATAATAAGCATGTGACTATGAGACTTATTAATTTCCATAGACTAATCAAATGTAACTTAAATTAACTTGGTAAAATACCTAGTGATAATAAATAATGAAAACATTAGGCAAGAAATAGGATTAGACTTGAAAGCAATCCTGATGCTAACAAGAATGTTAATAAAAACATGAATCTAGTTACACCTGTCCTGAGACTTATTATTGGTTACATAAAACACACCAGTTCTATGATATTTGAAAGTAAAATAATGATTCTAAACTCTTCTTTTTAGAGTAGGAACAAACATGAAGTGATGAAACATTGAACAATGCAGATGTTAGACAGCGATGATTAAGTTCACTGCATATTTGCATGATTTGAGGTGGATAAG
>NW_006346508.1:0-482 GCF_000327345.1 Myotis davidii
CAGCACCGTGTTGCTGTCTGTGTGGATGATCTGCAAGGGCAGAAGCCAGATACTTCTCACCCAGGGCCTCCCTCCCTCTGCCTCCACCCATGGGACACACAGGGGTGTAAGGGAGGGTTAGACGCCACCCCAGGCCTGACAGCACAAGGTCCATCCAGCCTGTGACCCATGGGGTTGGGGGCATAGTCCCCTCCGAGGGAATGACTCCAGGACATTCCCTCCATATGGGGTGTGACATGGCACAGACCCTAGCAGGGGAGACATGGGGATCTGAAGGGGGGTCCTGAGAAGGGTGGGGCACAATGGGAAGGGTGGGACTGGGGTGGGACAAGGGGCAGAGCCTGGTCGGGTGGGATCAGGTGGGACCTGATGTAGGGTGGGGCCTACATCTGGAGGTGGGGTTAGGGCGGGTGGGTACCTGGATGTTCACTTGATAATCTGTGGGCCCATGGATGGAGCCATATAGTCCAAAGCCAACCACA
>NW_006346509.1:0-482 GCF_000327345.1 Myotis davidii
CGCTCTACCCACTGAGCCGCACCAGCCAGGGCTTGTCTTTTAATAACACGAAGGAAAGAGAATGAAGGAGCAGGCAGCACACACACCATAGGAAGGGTCCGAAGTCCAGGAGAGGCACAGCCTCTGTGGTGAAGGCGGGGGGCCCTGGCTGGGACGGGCCGTCAGGAGCAGTACCTACAAGTGTGACCGATGCCAGCCTTCCTGGTGCAAAGGACACTGCAGAGCGTGGCTGTCCGCCATCACGCCTTACACGACAGCGACTTGGCTCTGACATTTCATTTCAGGGGCCACGCCTTCTATCCTAAGGCTCCTTTCTTCCCGGAGCGGTGGCGAGGGAAACTGAACTGTTCCCAGGGCCAAAGGCAAAGGGCCACGCAGGGAAACCACTGCCAGCCCCAGGCAGGCAGCCTCCTGGGAAACTCCTAACCCTCCTCATCTCGGGGAGAACCCTCCACCGCAGCGGTTCTCAACCTGTGGGTCGC
>NW_006346510.1:0-482 GCF_000327345.1 Myotis davidii
TAGTACACATTATACCAGGTAATTTACCCCCCCTCCCCCACTTAACAGTAAATCTTGGGCATTTTCTGATATCATTAGACATTTTCCTGCAACAAGATTAAGGAAGAATGAGATCCATTAATGTATGTACGCAATAGCATTTAAGCAATTCTATGGTGCGTACAAACGGTTTCTAATTTTTCATAATAAAAAATAAGGCCAATATACACACGTTTTAAAATAAAAGGGCACATCCTGATGACTTCATTAAGATGAACTTCTGAAAATGAAATTCCTCGGTCAGAGGACATACAACTATGTTGAAAGTCTATGACTATACTTTGCCAAGTCCCCCCTTCGTCCCAGGGGTTGTGACAATTTAAACCATCATCATTACTGTGCAAAATAAAAATTTGCTTTGCATCTTTACCAGTGCTTGTATTGACATTAAAAAAATCTTTGTCTAGTTTTTTTAAAAAAATACCTTGTTTTCTTTTTTTTTT
>NW_006346511.1:0-482 GCF_000327345.1 Myotis davidii
AAAATTGATTAAATGCTTGCTAAGGGTCAGCTATTATTAAGATTTGGGCACATAGTAATGAATAAGATGGATTCCCTCTTGGAAATTGTATAACAAAAGTGTAATGATTATATACAAAATTTTTATAAATGTGAAACCTGCTACAGAGGAGAGGTATAGGACGCGATACAAAGTATTGTGGGAGGAAAGTTCAAGAAGCACATTACCTGTAGTAAACTTAGCTATTTTGTGAATAAAATTTACATTATGTAATGGAAATAGATCCTTGGAGGGCCCTAATCTGTTTATGAAGACCACTCCCAGGACAGTATCTGGCATCTATTCAACATTCAATAAGTGTTACTGTGCTGGACCAAACAATTTTGAGGTACTCAGAATTCAGTTCCTCTTAAAATTTGCACAAATATAAGTTGAAACCTGTTTTCAAATAGTATTGCCTCTTACAAAAATGCATGAAGTGGAGTTGTTTTTAAAAATCAAAT
>NW_006346512.1:0-482 GCF_000327345.1 Myotis davidii
TTAATCTCAGGTGTCATTACAACATTTCCAACTAAATTTTAAAAGTATATATTTAAACTTTCTAACCCACTTTTGAATCTTGATTCCTTTTTGTATGTTGCATTGTTTATTTGGCTTTACTTTTTTTTGAATGCTATCTATTACCTAAAAAAAACCCAATATTTAAAAGAAGAAGTCATGTTAAGCAAAAAATAAAGGGACCATGAAAATGGTTGCCATTGACATCTAGAAATATAATAATAAAGGAGGTAGTATAGAAGCTGTACTAACAATGACCACAGTGTGGCATCCTAGTATCATGCATGACATAAAACTACATGGAAAAGCATAATCACACTATAATAAAAGCTAGCTCAAATTACTGTAGGTTCCTCCTTACAAGAAAATCATCAAAAGAACCCAGTTTTTAAGCATTATGCTTAGTTATTTCATCTTCCCTGACTCATAACTAGTTTTACCCTTCTCTTGACAACTGTCCTTTA
>NW_006346513.1:0-482 GCF_000327345.1 Myotis davidii
GGCTATATGGTAACCTGCTTTGTTTGAGACATTTTATACTTAACGTTTTTAGCTTTTACATTTAGATCGATTTTGAGTTAAGTTTTGTTTATTGTGTGAAGTAAGGAGATAAGGCCTTTTTTTTGCTTATGGATTTCCAATAGTCACAGCCCATCTGTTAAAAGGACTATCCTTTCCATATTCAATTGTCTTGGCATCTTGTGGACTAGACAACTATTTTAATACCTTGAAGAATAAGAATATTTTATAGTCTTTTCTAGACCTTGACAAATAATTCTGCAATTTTAATTTCAAAAGCATTTCCATTTCCAAGAAAATCAATCTTTCACAATCCAAATTATGGTGTCTCTAGGAAATACACTGCAGAAAATAGCAATCGCATGAGTATTTAAATGAACTTTGTTAACTATTTGGAAATAATAGTTCTATTTTTTGACTTAGTAACAAGAATCTAGGCTCTAAAAACCCTGTATTAAAAAGAT
>NW_006346514.1:0-482 GCF_000327345.1 Myotis davidii
CCAGCCCCACTGCCAGCAATGACTCCCTCTCTCAGCCTAGCCCTGTGGCCTCATGGAAGGCTCCCTGTTACCTGTTGGCAGAGGAAGGAACGTCAAGGCCTGGGTACCAATGATTTTGCAGGAATTGGATGACCCACCAGAAAGTGCGCTGCTGCAGCGTCGCTGACCCTCTCTGGACATTCGTGAAGGATTGTGGGTAATAAAACCTTCACAATGGGCGGATTTGGGGCTACTCATCTCCACATTCACTTTGCTGGAATGACAAATGACCAGATGTGTAAGGAGATACTGACTCATGGTGCGGGCCATTATCTTGCAGTAACAGTCAGGGACATGAAATAAACATGATTGAAAGATCCTTCCCAATGGCACTGGGAATAAGTTTGTCAGACAGTTTCACTCAATTTGCAAAAATATACAAGGATATTTGTGTCTCATATACTGATCCTTACAGCGAATTCTGGGTGCGGATTTCATTAATC
>NW_006346515.1:0-482 GCF_000327345.1 Myotis davidii
GAAACATTAGTGAAATCATTGATGATGGAAATCTGAATTACAATGCAACAGGAAACAATACACACTGGGTGTTCTGACAGTCCACAGTTCTTTCCACTCTGCTATTCCCATCCTCCCACAACTCTGCAACTGATCCTGCCTATAAAAACACACCATCTCCTTCCCAGTCTCTACTATCCCTCTCCCCGTCACTTCCACTATCACTACCACCATTGACATCCCCCCTAAAGAATTTCCTTTAAAAAATAACTAAATAGACATGAGAACATTTTCTATTTTTGTAAACAGTTCAGCTCTTAGGGAAAAGCTTCACTTCACCCTCTCCTTTCATACACTGCCTAGCTCTAAGCCTTTAAACACATCACCAAGCTGGCAGGTTTTTCCTAACTCAATAATGTACCTCCACTAATAGGCACCATCTTTTAAGACATTTAAACACATTTTTCTCAATTACCATATTTTTCTGTGTATAAGACACTATT
>NW_006346516.1:0-481 GCF_000327345.1 Myotis davidii
GTACAGTGCCTGGCACAGAGCGGACACTCACGTGTGTAACAAGCCGCTCAGCCAGGCACCCACTTCTGCTAGGCGGCGTGTGCAGGTGAACAGAGCTGGCATGTACACAAGTGTGACGTATGCAGACTGGCAGATGTGCAAGGCTTCTCATGTGTGCACATGCGAACCTTAGACCTGGGTCGAAGGGCAGGTGCCTGGGTCAGTGATCTGTGGGGACTGACCGTCTCTGCAGGGCCAGGGCCTGGGCTGCAGGACAGGGCAACTGGGGGGTGGGGCCCACAGCTGCAGGGAAAGGGGGCAAAGGAGAAGGCTCCCAGCTCTTAGGGACTGGACCCTGGTCATCTCCAGATTCTCCCAGCTCCAGGATGCCCTTGTGGGGACTGGCAGGAGCGGTTCCTCCATTTCTGGTCACCAGAACTCAAAGGACTTGTTTGCTGCCCTGACACTGTCAGAGCGAAGACCTTGAGCTTCCGGATCCCAA
>NW_006346517.1:0-482 GCF_000327345.1 Myotis davidii
GAAATGGGGACATCTGTAATAGTGTCAACAGCATAAATAAACGGGGAGAGGGGGGAAGGAATGAAAAACCAATTTACTGCCATTAAAAAAAAAAATCAACCAATGACTGCATAAGGTGGAGCAACGAGTGGATGTTTCTCTGAAACCAGTAAGTAAAGGTTAAAGGAAAATAAGTTGATAATGACTGCGGAGGGCTTGGGAAGATCAGACATAAGAGTGTGCACTGCAGTTGCAGGTCAAAAGCCACATAAAATAACCGGGAGGCAAAAACGCCATAGAAAAGGACAACAGAAAGGGTTACATACAGACCAGCGGGCAAGACCCTCCACGAAAGCTCCCTAAATAGCAGTATTGAGGTAGCGGTAGCATTAAGAACGGAGAAAGCGCCAGATTTCACAAGTCAACGACATCCCGCTAGAAAGACCTCGCCGGCTGTCTTTGTAACCAAGAAAACCAGGGGAGAGCGCGAACGCAGTCCCCCA
>NW_006346518.1:0-482 GCF_000327345.1 Myotis davidii
GAATTCTATATCCAATGATAATGCTTTCAAAAAATGAGGTGAAATAAAGACTTTTCTAAATTAAAAAACAACCACTGAGATAATTTGTTGGTCTTGCAGACCTTTACTACAAGAAATGTTTAAAGGAAAATCTTTAGATTGAAGGGAAGTGATACCAGATGGAAAGTCGGATATATAGGTAGAGCACTGGAAATGGTAAATATATGAATATAAATAGAAATATCAACAAAGTGAAAAAATAACCCCCAGATAGGGAGCAATGCATGTTGCCAATATAGAATCTATATAAATAACTCCTAAAATATTTAATAAAAAATGTTATAAATGGGCATAGGCTATGAGCAGGCCATACACAAAAGCAGAATCACAAATGGCCAA
This sequence comes from Myotis davidii, assembly GCF_000327345.1. Taxonomy (NCBI): domain Eukaryota; kingdom Metazoa; phylum Chordata; class Mammalia; order Chiroptera; family Vespertilionidae; genus Myotis; species Myotis davidii. The sequence continues at coordinate 379 of NW_006346518.1, forward strand.
TAAACATTTTTAAAACATATAAAAAAGATGCTTTACCTGCAATCTAAAACAATGATATACCATTTTATACTGTTTATCCTATATAATAAAGAGCTAATATGCAA
>NW_006346519.1:0-482 GCF_000327345.1 Myotis davidii
AAAAAAAAAAAGTAAAACCCTGATTCACCCAACATCTTTCCTGAAAAGAATTCAAATTATTTCCTCTATTACATCAACTTATTCCAAAATCCTATGAAATAAGGAACAGCAAATATAGCATCTCTGTTCTTTTGATGGAGAAACTGAAGCACAGAAAGTTTTCCCCCTAAATGCCTTTCTTAGGGTTATATAATAACCAATTAATGAAGAATATCAGAACTCCCATATGTAGTCTTATATTTTCCCATTAGACTAATATTCTTTTTCTGTAAGTTTTACATCCACAGTTCCTGTTTTTCTAAGGCATTACCTTAAAAACCAGGGATGGGGGAGGGGAGAGGAATTACATCAGGAGGATTAATCAACTAGCAGAAATTCAATAAAAAATTAGGAACATCTGATCCTATGTCTGAAAGATATATATTGGCCAAGAATCATTTATTATGACATGAGTGGCAACAGATGCCACTTGCTGGTAATGG
>NW_006346520.1:0-482 GCF_000327345.1 Myotis davidii
AAGAAAGCCAAGGAACGCCAGCCTCCACCCAAAACTTAAAGAAGCAAAGAAGGATTCTCCCCTAGAGCTTCCAGAGGGAGTGCAGCCCTTCTGACACCTTGATTTTTACTTCTGGCCTCCAGATAGGTGAGAAAATAAATATCTGTTGTTTTAAACACGAAGTTTGTGGAACTCTGTTACAGCAGCCTAGAAAACAAACACACCTGCACATAACTTGGTAAACAGACCTTCTTAAAATTCTTGCCAATACCCAGTTTGTGTATGCCACCTATCTCCTGCCGAGATCTGCTGGGTATATCTGGCAATGAGTGAGTGTCTCATTATTATAACTCTGAACTCCAGGAGTGTTCTGGTGACATACATGCAAAACTGGTATTTATAGTACTTATCCTTGTTAAATAATATTTAAACATGTATACACTTGTAATTTTCTATTCAGCTTGAAATATGTCTAGATCAGTGGTCGGCAAACTGTGGCTCGC
>NW_006346521.1:0-482 GCF_000327345.1 Myotis davidii
TGATTGGGGTCCCAGAGCCTCCCTGGGTGCCCAGGGCTGACCTGCGCCTCCCCTGGTGGGGACCCAGCACAGCCCGAGGGGCTGGGGGAGACCCTCCCGTCCTCAACCCTCACTCACCAAACAGGTCCTTGGCGCTCATCTTGGTGGCACTGTCAGACCGGCCCAGGCTGCCACTGTGGGGAGGGGCTGGTGAGGGCGGAGCCTGCACCCCTTCCCGGGACTGCTTGTAGCTGGGAGGCAGGGGAGCGGGGGGAGGGGTGTGTGAGCGGGTGAGGGGGGACTCACTTGGCAGCTCCTGGGCAGCAGCTCATAGGCCCCGACTGGCTCATGGCGTCCTCCGCGTGGCCAGCGGTGGAGGGCAGATCTCACTGTGGCCCGAGGCCAGGGCCCCGTGCCTGGCTCACCCCTGGGTGGAGGGAGAGCAGGGCTGATGCCTCCCGGCCTGGCCTGGCGGTGGCCTCACTGGGTCTCCTCGTCCCCCG
>NW_006346522.1:0-482 GCF_000327345.1 Myotis davidii
AACTGTAGGGCCAACATTCTCCACTGAGATGACCTTCTGCTCTGGCAACTGGAAAAATAGATGGCTGGTTCTCGAGATTTCATAAAGTAAGATAAAAATGACTTTGGGGGATCCATAATTTTAAGAGTTTTTACCACTTGGCCATCTAAAAAGATGGATTTATACTTTGGTATGCTCAACAGGCTCAGTTAATTCCGAAATATAGCTGTACATAACTGAATGAATTGACTTGCTGGGTGGAGTTACTTGTATCCCATTAAATATTGAAGGCTACTTTTTAATGGCAATGATTTTATTTGGACCATATTTTGACATTGAAATATGTTCAGGACATCATTTTGGCAACCTATTGAGCTGCTCACAAAGGTTACTCTCTGGTCAGTAATGGCAAAAACGATACACTGGTATGGAGAAGGTTGTCTTTCTGTTTGACTTAATAGTTCTAGGATATGTATCTAGAGCAGGGGTGGGCAAACTTTTTG
>NW_006346523.1:0-482 GCF_000327345.1 Myotis davidii
ACAGTAACAAATATGGTAGATATTCATCCAACTTATCAATAATAACTTTAAGTGTCAATGTCTAAATATACCAATTAAAAGATAAAGATTGTCAGAGTGCACTAAAAAATAAGACCCAATGATATGTCTAGTTTAATAAAAAGACACATATAGATTAAAAATAAAGGAATAGAGAACAATGTAACATGCTAACACTAATCAAGATAACATTATAGGAGCTATATTAAGTCAGACAGAGCAGACTTCAGAGCAAGGAAAATTATCAGGGATAAAAGGGGCTTTACATATTGACAAAGGGTTCAATTCTCCAAGAAGTCATAGCAATCCTTAATATGTATGTGCCTTAAGAATCAGTATTAAAATACATGAAGCAAAACCTGATAGAACTGTTAAGAGCAATGTATACACTATTATCATTGGAGACTTCGCTAGCCCTCTAACAGAAATACACATTTCCAACAGGCTCAACATCAGTAAGTACA
>NW_006346524.1:0-482 GCF_000327345.1 Myotis davidii
ATTTCAACTCCATAATCTCCATGAACCACTCCAGCCCAGTGATTTTTCCCTTACCAAACTTCCTTCAGGACCTACCACAACTCTGAGCTCAAAAACACTTAACTATGCTGAAGAGCAGCAAACCATTTCATGTGGACATCACCTTCAAAAACAATTACAAATCTCCGAGATCAGGGACGGTTTCATATATCGTTCATCTATCTCACAGCACCTAGGATGGCACTTAGTAGTTAATAAGCCTTCTAAATACTTAATGAATATAATGCTCTTTAAACATGATATAGGCCAGAGGCCTACTATTCTGATTATACTATGATGTCTCCTTCTCCGTAACTACCAAATCTTTAAATACTTACTGATAAACAGTAGGAAGAGCAGTTATGATAAATCGTCCACTCAGTCCTGCAAATATAAAAATTAGAAATAAATACAAGGAAGAACACAAAGTAGGTTTAATATGGGCCAATCACTAGCTACTTAAA
>NW_006346525.1:0-482 GCF_000327345.1 Myotis davidii
TGCTGTGGGATGGACATTAGGTTTGGTTCTGCTCATTAGTAACTACATGATTTTATTAACAGCAGTAATAGCAGCTACCACTGAATCTCACTGTGTACCAGGCACTTTAGTTATAGCACTTATATTTATTCACCTGTTTAATTCTCACAACTCTGAGAGACACATAATTCTACTGTCCCCATTTTACAGGTGAAGGATATGAGGGGCAGGAAGATTAGGAAATCTGTCTAACATCACCAAGGCAGTAAACTGTGGAGTCTCTGAGCATTAGTTTCTGTTTCCACAAAATGTGTAGCATTTTACCTACACATTGCAGAGCTATTGTGAGAATTAAAGAAATAATAAAGGTAGTAAAGATTCTGGTAATTAACAGATGCTCGTTAAAAGGGGATATTTTTAGTGATTCCTTTAGATTAAAACCCCTTCTCCCAACACCCTCCTGATAACAACCCATAATGACTCCTCATTTTATGCAGTGGTTC
>NW_006346526.1:0-482 GCF_000327345.1 Myotis davidii
TGACCACCAACAGCCCAACTCTAAGCTCTATCCACTGCCCCCAGACATCAAGCAATGTCCTCCTCAGACTAACTCTAAACTCTAAATAACATGAGGGAGTAACAGTAAATATTGTAGAAACTAAGGGCATCTCATCTCACACTTGCTGATCTGAGCTCATGTTGCCTTAGAAGGAATAGAAACAGTACTGATGGACACAAAGAAAGTATGAAAAATGATCAGAGTGTCTAGTATTACTTCCTCCGTGATGTTAGAGGGACATACAAATCTAAGGAAGTGTCTGGTGTTTGGAGTAGAGAGTATGGGTTATAGCCTGTAAGGTGGTTATAGGGCCATGATGTCAGCTTTGAAGATTCCATTTAAATAAGTAATTTACTGAACACATGATTTTACCTAAAAATAATAAGATAATTCTTTATGGGTGATTTGTTTGAAGATGCATTCAATTAAACAATAATAAAAGCATTACTACTACTACTACT
>NW_006346527.1:0-482 GCF_000327345.1 Myotis davidii
AAAAAAAAAAAGGAAACAAACATACACATAGATTACAGTCCATGTCCTAAAGTAGTTTATCATTTGGAGAAAAGAATAAGGAAATAAGGAAACATAAGTGATAAACCATACAGTATTAAATAAAGAACAAAAATAATGCAAACAAGGCTCTGGATCTAGAAGGGGAAGTGGATAAATTTTAGAGAGACTATAAGGATAGCTGTAGAACAAGAATACTAAAGTTGAAAGAATCATTAAATCTAGTTTATTAATTAGATAGGTAAGAAACTCAAGGCCAAAAAGATTAAATTACTTATCCCAAGTCATATTACTAATAGCAGATCTGAGTCTCAGGGAAATACTTTCAAAAGAATAGTATAAAAAATGTAAATCCAGTTTTCTATTATTAAGCAAGTGGCAAATCTATCACTCTGTTGTCAAGATATTTACCTGGTCTTAAGAAGTCTAAGTTCGGCCCTAACCGGTTTGGCTCAATGAATAGA
>NW_006346528.1:0-482 GCF_000327345.1 Myotis davidii
CCCAGTTTTAATTCCAGTCAAGGGCACATACCCTAATTGCAGTCTCCTCCCCAGTCCAGGCCCAGGTCCAGGCAAATGCATGAGGCAAACAATCGATGTCTTTTTCTCACATTGATGTTTCTCTGTCCTTCTCTCTGTCTTCCACTCTCCCTAAAAACAAATGAAAAAATATATATCCTCCAGTGAAGAGTAAAAAAAATAGAAAATTAAATATATTTTAATAAATACTGCCTTGATAATTATTCAAAGGGGATGTATACATCTGGGGGATATATACCAGATGCCTTAAGAATGTTTTATTCTTTGACCCACAAATTCCACTTACAGAAATTACTCTTAAAGAAAAAGAAAACCAGGCATTAACAAAATGTTTTATGTTAAATTCTGCTCATCATAGTAAAATCTGTAATAACAATATATAGACAATTTAAATACCCAGATTGGATCCAAGTTTGTTATAATTATAAACAAATCTCTTTATT
>NW_006346529.1:0-482 GCF_000327345.1 Myotis davidii
TTCCCAGTTACTTCCTCTGAAGGTCTGAGGACATCATCACCAGTGTCCAATTTCTTCCTCAACCATCCTCTTGCCAATAACTTCGATTCCCCTGTCCTTACTGGTACCGGTTCTAGGACATCTCTTAAATGCCGGTGCTTTAAGGTCATTCAGAGAAGGACGTAAGGACATTTTCTGACCTCATGACGCTGTCCAGAATTGTGGAAGCAGCAAGGATCCACCTCAAGCTCAGTCCAGAGGAGCACATGTTGGCCACAGCGTATATAAATGGAGCCACTTCTTCCCCTGCAACATTCTCTCAATTTCCTCCTAGTTTATTCCCTTCCCAGCACTGCAACAACCCAGTCCCCACGAGAATCTGTGAAGGTGTGATAGGAGAGACGGAAAGTGTAAGCCTTCCCATGGGGCCTCCAAGACCAGAGGAATCCATGGTCTTATTCTTCTCATTGGATTTGGCCCCCTTGTGACCTTCAGGACTTCCC
>NW_006346530.1:0-482 GCF_000327345.1 Myotis davidii
CCATCCATCCATCTATCCATCCATCCATCATCCGATTGCTGAATGCCAACAATGTGTAAGAGTTGAAGCCCCATTTGTGTAGTTTTCCACATAATGCCATTTCTTACCTGATCATAGTAACGCAGGTAGTATTTCACGACATAGTCCACCAGATTAATCCCATTATCCTAGGTTTAAAAGAGAAGCTTAAATGAAAATCATTCACATGAGACTCTGCTGTATTATACAGCTGAGAGCCAAAAATCTCAGTTTATGACCTGAACACTTTTAGTCTGTGATACCTGGTCCTAATTCTGAGACCGGCAAGATTTCTCTCTCTCCTCCTTGTCCCATCCATTTTTTATGGCATCCATGCAAAGAAATAACACTACCAAAGAAATAACACTACACTGCTCTTTGTGGGGTAAAAATCCCCCAAATAATCCATAAGATCTCTGAGGTCATGGCTAAAACAAACAAACAAACTAACTAACTAACTAACT
>NW_006346531.1:0-482 GCF_000327345.1 Myotis davidii
GCTGAAGTCCTGGGTTGTTTTATAAATCAAAAATTTTCTCTTGCATTTATTCTCTTTGCTCATTCTATTGTGTGATCTTTCTTTTTAAATATCCTCCTTGATATTTTATGGCATTCATCTCCTCTAATTTTTTTGAGGCTGTAAAGGAGTTGCTCTCCAACATCGCCCTCTGTCCTAAAACATGCCTTTCATTCAAAGCATAGTTTTCACCTCTCTTTTTGATATCACCGTTCTTTTTCCTCCTCCTCTTCCCCCTCTTCATTTTTGCATAAGTTCCATGATCATTTTCACCTCGGCCACTTTTATGAATGGGCACCGTTCTTTGTTGCCTGTTATTTACTATGAATTGGGAGGTGAATTCTCCTGGACTGTCTTCTCTGATCACCTGGCACTATTTGATTCCTCCCAGCAGTCCTTGACACAGAGGCCTGGGTTTAGATGATTTGCCCTCTTGCTTCCATTCTTCAGCTTCTGGGGGTGAT
>NW_006346532.1:0-482 GCF_000327345.1 Myotis davidii
GTAGATGCTCTGTGGATATTTTAATACATTCCCAAACATCAAGGCCCATTTTTATATACTTTATAAAACTGTGTTCTATGTACATCTTTTGTGGGCTTTCTTTTCCTAGTTTCATGTGTTAGCGCTACTATTACATTTTAAGTTTGTAAGTGCAGACATATGGTCTATCATTTTTAGTACAGACCTTCCCTTTTCCAAACACATAAAGTAACACCCTGAAGCTTGTGGGTTCTCCCCGGGGCCTGTGGGCTTTCATAAGAGTCACTCTAACCAACTTGCCTTAAAGGAACCACAGAATGTCACCGAGGTCTTGTTAGGTCTCTCTCTTCAAAAAGTCTTTATTGTGGAGAGTATTACAGACATCTCCCTTTTACCCCCATTGCCCTCCTCCACCCAGTTTTCACCCCAGCCCGGCCCTTCACTACCCTATCGTCCGTGTCCATGGGCAAGGCGTATATGCATGTAAGTTCTTTGGTTGATCT
>NW_006346533.1:0-482 GCF_000327345.1 Myotis davidii
GAGAGAAAGAAGCATTGATGTGAGAGAGAAACAGAGATCAGCTGCCTTCCGCAGTTCCCCTACCCAGGAATAGAACCCATGCCCCTCCGGGACACAGGATGACGCTCATCCAGCTGAGCCACGCTGGCCAGGGAGTACTTTTTGTGTTTACTTCCCGTCATGGTTTCTCCCTTTGGAGCAATTCTGCCTTAGCCTGGCACCCGGGGATCCACGTGTCAGAGCCTACTTGTATATTAGAAGGTAGAGTAATTGCGTCCCTTGAGGAAGTTGAGTTCCAGTCCCCTGGGTCTACTCAGGGCCTAAGCCCTGTGGCAGAGGTCTTTCTGATGCTTACCTCTGCCCTGGGCAAGACTTTATGCCTAAGTGCATTTCTGAATTAGCTGTAAGGCATTTCACCAGCACTTGCTTCATGGGCAGATGCCCATTTATAGACCTCAGAGAGCCTGGCTATTGTCTCTTTGCATTTTATTCGAAGAAGCTAA
>NW_006346534.1:0-482 GCF_000327345.1 Myotis davidii
CATATTACCCTTTTATTAGTATAGATTAGTTTCCAAATCACTTTTTTGACCAAGCATTGTTTCTCCCAAGTCAATTTCTTTCTTTTTAAGACTTTCTTTAAAAAGGAGACATTAAATATAATGAAGACACATTCTATGTAAATAAACAGCTACTAAGGATAGTATCAGTTGTAAAAATAAAGTCTGCTCTCTGCATTAAATGAGATATTGTAAAGAGCTGAAAAGAAATCATTTTGCTTCCAAATTCATTCATTCTCAAAGATGTCCAAATTGAGGAAAGGGGAAGAAAAGAGGAAAGAGGAGATAGGTAAGGGGGGAAGCAGTGAGTTCCTAACATTAATAAGTATGATCATTTTAATATTAGCAACAAACATTTATTAAGGGCTTACTATGTAACAGGCACCGTTACATTTCATTCATTATTAACATGCCCCTTTCAAGAATAAAAAAAGTTTTCAAGAGTTTAAGTAATTTCTCGAAGG
>NW_006346535.1:0-482 GCF_000327345.1 Myotis davidii
AATATCCTTCATCCTAACACCTCAGTCCTGAAATAATATTCTGAAAGAAGTTAAACACTACTCTCTTGATTCAGTTAGAATCTCTAGACACTGAAACAATTTCCAAAGAATAGAAACAACATGGATGCAAGTATCAGACACACCTTCTCACATCAGTTCATTTTAACATGATTAATCTAGAACCTGACCCCTCTATCTATGGGTCTGTCTTTGTACCTCCCTTGTGAAGGAACGAAACAAACACCTGAATCATTTAATAAAATTTGACTTTAAGGTGAGTACTACAATTTATTTTTCAAAGATTTAAAGATGGAAAAAACTTGCTATCATTGAACCACAGGAATGGTGAAGAGAAACGAAAATCGGAACTAAGAATCTAAAGTGAGAGCAACAAAATAAATGAACCAGATCAGCAATTGGGTTAGCAGGAGATATGCATTGGATATAAAATAAGATTGAAGTTATTTCACATATATTATTAA
>NW_006346536.1:0-482 GCF_000327345.1 Myotis davidii
TTTACAGATTGACTAGATAGCAGCTCCATTAATGTAGGAAGAACTCGAAGAGGCATAGATTTACTTGTGAAAACATAATAATTTTTTGCTTAAAATAATGAATTTAAGGTGTAAAAGGCCATTCATTTTATCCTAAATATGTATTCTTTGTCCATTCAGCCTGTTAATAATAGAAATTAGCTGCAGATGGACAGGTCTCTATAAATAGGAGTAACACAAATTTAACATTAATTCCACTGGACCTTTTGTACTCCATTAACAACTGTGTTGTGGTAACTTGGCATTTACGTCTTGATTTATTTTCATAAATTTCACCCAGTAATGAGGCAGAGGAAAGAAAAGAGAATAGGGAGAGCAGTGACAGCTGTCCTCAAAGACTCAAGAAATTCAAGCACTCGGGTACTCATGCTATAATTACTCCCCTAGTGCTTTAGAGCTTATGATAAACAGATATCTTGTTTGACTACCACATATGTCTCAGG
>NW_006346537.1:0-482 GCF_000327345.1 Myotis davidii
AGGGCTGGCAGAGGAGGAAGTCATTGCGTTTTTGGCCTCAGGAAGGAACCTCAGCCCCACCCCTACCCGCTCCTCCGGTTCCTCCTGAGCCCCCGCGCTGAAGGGAGCCACCGCCACCTGTACACGCGGCGCGGAGCACAAGCTGAGGGCTCAGGGCCGTCCTAGGGAGACGCGGCGCCACGCCTGTCCTGCCCTTTCTCTGAACACGGTGAACATCTATCTCTGTGGCCGCTCGGGCTTTCCATACTCAGCCTACCTCCCCGACCCGAAGCCGGCTTGTGTGCGAGACTTCCGTTCCTCACCTCCCTGCATGCTCCCACCGCGGGCCCACGGAGCATGACACTGGTCAGGTGGCCACAGTGACTGACACGGGGACCACGGGACGCAAGAAACTTAGCAGCCACAGAGGCTCCGGGCTCTCGGTGGGCACAGCCCCGAGGCCGAGCCAGCTGCCCGCTCCCCAGGGACAGGGGGGGCGGGGG
>NW_006346538.1:0-482 GCF_000327345.1 Myotis davidii
TAGCTACTGTTCTTCTATAAAGTTTTTGGTATAATCAAAGGGTCAAAGCCTTGCTAATCACAATTAGTTCATGTGAAGAATAAAATCTACCGAAAACATCCAGCAACTCAGACCACCTACCTGACTGTACCTTGTTCCACTTTTGTTTCACTGACAAGTAGTGTTTGGTAGAACTTGAAGAAGGAAAAACCACAAATAGATCATTATCTCCTTATGCCTGCCCAGGACTGACAAAAGTAATAAATGCTATTCACCCTTACTTTCCCCTCTTTCTTGGGTAATGACACCTTAAACCTCTATCTAAGGAACAGAGTATTAAGCAGTTGTTAAAAATAATTTCTGGAAAGTGATAGAGCAACATGAAAACCTCTTATACTTTTTAAGTTGTGAATTTGATAAGCAAGATACTTGTGTATGTTCCAAGTTTAGCTATCTAATCTATATATCTATCTGTCTATCATGGCTATTGTCTCTATGTCTCT
>NW_006346539.1:0-482 GCF_000327345.1 Myotis davidii
TCTCTGGAATCAATAAAATATATTTTTAAAAAGTATCACCATCTGCTTATGCAGCTATGATAATAGCAAAATAATGTTCCTGTTATATCAGCAGGAGACCGCTTTTCCAGAGTGTCTTTTTTTTAAGAAACAATAAAATTTGATCATTGAAACCAAATTAAACCATTTAATAGTGTTAAATATTATAATAATGAAAGTATTTCTTTAAGTTTGAACTTCAGTATATTACAGTTGCAGTGAATAAATTGGAAATGGTGTTATTGTATTAGCAAAGGAATGGGGTACATTAATAGATTTAGTGCTGCCATTTCATTTGCTTAATGTATATCAGCACAACCTTTCAAGCAAAGAAATTTTGGAAAGACTGTGTTAAATAATTTAAATATATACTTTTATTAGCTTTGTTTAGAATAGAGACTAGTATTGATACATAATGAGCCTTTAGCAAAACTGATGGCCAACATAGAAGTCCAGAGAAATGT
>NW_006346540.1:0-482 GCF_000327345.1 Myotis davidii
AAAAAAAAAAAATTAAAGCCCTGAGAATGGAGCTCTTTGATGATCTGCTGGACAAGCTTGGATCAAGTAGTGGCAATTCCCTGGGGATGAAGCTTTTGGGGAGTTCCAATACCACCCCCCCTCCAGTGTTTGCCATGTCGCTGGTTTTCACAGCTACCATAGTTATGAAGCTGTTGGTTTTCAAGGCTACAGCAGATCTTGGAGAGGGAGATGGGATCAGGGCAAGTTAAAATGTCACTGTTTTTTTTTAGATTCCGCTGGTTTTTTTTAGATTCCGCTGTTTTCCTTGAATAAACACCCCTTGGGTTGTTACAAGCTTTTAGTTAATTTCAAGAGCTCTGAGAAAGTTGATTTAACAGTTTTATCAACGTTCTTATTGCTTTTATGGATGAGCAGCTTTTCAAACATCCTTACTCTGCTATTCCCTCCATGCATTTGTGGATGTCACTGGGCCTTTATTTTTGTTTTCCCCTCATGCTAGA
>NW_006346541.1:0-482 GCF_000327345.1 Myotis davidii
TATCTAGTAGTTTGCTTGCTTCCATTTCATTTCGTTTTTGTTTTTGTTTTTGGTTTTTTTTCTGGAGATTTCTTCAGCTCTCCCCACCCCAGAGCACATAACCCTTTCTCTTTTGTTTCCCCAGAATACTATATTCATAACACTAACAAGGGGGAAAAACACACACTCTTTGGCAGTGTATCAAGTTCTAGTACTGAATTAATCTCAACATATCTACATGAAAGATAACTTTATCCCCACTTTTACAGATGCAGAAACCACAGCTTAAAGAGGTTATCTAAATTGCTCAGGATCATACAGGTAGTACTAACGGTAGATGCAGTATTTAAATTGACAGTAGATTCTGGATACCTTGAGAATCAAAATACATTTTCATTTGTTTTTAAGCCAGATACTAGACATAATTCTGGGAATAACACAGGTGCTCAATAAATAATTGTCAAATAGAATTGACCTTTAATGTTATACTTATCTTCACAGGC
>NW_006346542.1:0-482 GCF_000327345.1 Myotis davidii
GGCCCTGCAGCTTGATGTTCAGCTCTGAGAGGTGCTTGGTAATGTCCACCACGAACGCTTGCTTGCACTGAGTTCCCTGACAGGCTTTCCCTTCATCTCCATGAACTGCTTGACCTATCCTGCAGTTCCTAAAACTTTATGAGCATGTTCCCGAGACTTAGCAACCGCCCTTCACAGTGATAAGCAAGTTCACTGTACTCAGAGTCAAGATGATTCAGTAACTCCTTAAACTGGCCACTGTTAAACCTTCTGCTTTTGACAAAATGTATGCATGACACTACTGTTGACAACACACTGTTGAGCCTCGATGACTGTGCACAGAGACTTCCTTGGTATGTAATTTAATCACTTGGATCAAGATTAAGATGATTCAGCTCTTTCCTGACAACTGCAATGAACCCTTTTCGTCAGCCAATCATGGCTGGAGCTCCTAGGTTTATTGAATTTCGAGTCCCACCTGAGGTTGCCTTGGCAGGGCCAGA
>NW_006346543.1:0-482 GCF_000327345.1 Myotis davidii
AATATCCTCCAGTGAGGATTAACCAAAAAAAAAGGAGAGAGAAAGAGAACGTAAAATTTGTGAACCTGGAGGGTGTGTGCATGCTACCAAAATCTTGAGAGAAAACAAAACAGGTGGAAGAAGCCTTGAGAAAATGAGAGTGGCGTGCATTATTTGAAACACAAGAATGAGCAAAGCTAAAGACACAAAGAGAGTTTAACCATAGAGTTAAGTTTTAAGTTCAGACTGAGATGCATGTATCCATTCACATTTTCCTTGCAGTAACCCACTGGCCAACTCCATATTGTCAAGGCAAGAAATAGTAACAGAACCGCATCTCAGATCCACCTTGAGGGAAAGTATGGGGGGAAATCTAGGAACAACTGGTTCCTCAAAATGAGTGAGACTATATGAGAAAGAAGATAAAAGAAATTCAAGGTGAGCATTTAGGGTATTTTCCAATTATTTTTTCCACTAGACTAGGCCAAATTGGTGGTTAAAAG
>NW_006346544.1:0-482 GCF_000327345.1 Myotis davidii
TACAAGACAGAACCAGGGAGGCTGTGGAAGCCCCAGGGCTGAGTAACTCCCAGGAGTAGAATAGTACCAACATGTGTTTTTTCTATTATTATTATTTTAACCCTCATCTGAGGATGTTTCCATTGATTCTTCAGTGAGAGAGGGAAGTGAGAGACAGAGAAGGGAGAGAGAGAGAACGAGAGAGAGAGTCCAGGGATTGAGCCTACAACCTAAGTTTGTGCCCTGACCAGAAGGGAATCCATAATTTTTGGTGGACGGAATGATGTTCCAATCAACTGAGCAACCGGCCAGGGTAATCTAATCACTTTTTTAATTCTACTACCCAGACCCGTACCAGTAGCTGCAAATAACTTCTTTGCCACTGGCTGGGTACATCCAAGACCCTTACCTGAAGGAATTGCACAGCAGAGAGCATCAGCTGCCCTGGGCACACATCACAGTGGAGTTAGAACAGCGGTTCTCAACCTGTGAGTCACGACCCC
>NW_006346545.1:0-482 GCF_000327345.1 Myotis davidii
GGCCCCCAATATTCTATTTTTGCCCCTAACAGAACTAGCAACCCTTTGCTGCACGGGATGGTTGCTCAACCAACTGAGCCATACTGGCCAGGACTGGTGTATAATTCTTTTTATACATTGTCAAATTTTATTGCCAATATCTTATTGAGAATTTTTGCATCTATGCTGATGAAATACATTGGTCTGTAGATTTTCTTTTCCTTTATCTGGGTTTTGATTTTAGGGTAATGTTGGCCTCATAGGAAATGCTCTTTCTACTTCTGTGTTCTGGAAGAGGTTGTAGAAAATGGGCATAATTTCCTCCTTAAATGTTTGTAGGAAGTTACCAGTGAAACTGTCTGGTCCTGGTGCTTTCATTCTGGGAGATTATTACTTATTAATTCAACCTTTCTAGTAAATATATTGTTGGCAGTTAGACAGACATGAGCAGAGTAGGAACAGTAGGCCAGGCACAGAAGGTCACCAGGGTGGAAATCCCTGGG
>NW_006346546.1:0-482 GCF_000327345.1 Myotis davidii
TACCAAGTACTGGGCATGTTCCAAAGGTTATACATGTGCTACGTAATTAATCTTTGTAACAATTCTGTGAGATAGATACTATTCTTTCCACTTTCTAGCTAAGGAAACTCAAGTCCCAGAAATGTTAAGTAATTTGTTCAAGGTCACACAGCTAGTAGGTGGCTGAGCCAGAATTCAAACCCAGGCAAATTGGCTCTTGAACCTGCATTCTTGACCACTACGAGAGATGGCTTCCATGGTACTACTTACCACCTCTGATTACATGTGGGAAGATAAAATAAGATAATATCCACCATGCACTTAGCTTTTTGTGTGTTTGGCCTTAATAGAAAGTCAGTAAACATTAATTATTGGAATTCTTATCCCTTTAATTCAAAATGCTAACTTTCAAAATTGCCAGTGAAAATTAATTTAAAAAATTAATTAATTTAAACAAATTAACAAATGCTTCTGAGAATTTTTGCAAATAACTTAGTTCTTAA
>NW_006346547.1:0-482 GCF_000327345.1 Myotis davidii
ATATTTTTAGAGTAGTTCTAGGTTCACATTAAAATTGAGCAGAAAGTACACAGAGTGCCCATGTACTCATTGTCCCCACACATACATAGTCCTCCCTACTGTCAACATCCCCCTCCAGGGTGACACGTTCGTTACAATTGATGAATCTGCATTTGTACATCATTACCGCCCAAAGTCCAAAGTTTACATCAGAGCTTGCCTTTGTACATTCTATGGGTTTTAACAAATACATAATGACTGTAACCATTGTAATATCAATAGTTTTACTGCCCTAAAAATTCTCACTATTTCATCTATTCACTCTTTTTTTCCTCCCTAATCCCTGCCACTGATGATCTTTTAAACTGTCTCCATAGTTTTGCCTTTTTCAGAATGTTATATACTTAGAAATGTACACTATGTATAGCCTTTTCAGAATTTTTTCCACTTAGTAATTTAAGCTACTTCTTAAATTATGTCATGGGTTGGTAGCTCATTTCTTT
>NW_006346548.1:0-482 GCF_000327345.1 Myotis davidii
ATTAGACTTTTATTATATAGGATTACCAATATATAGGAAATAAACTCTTGCCACATTGTAGGTCATTAATAACTGTCTTTGAATAGTGGAGTGAAGGAAGGATAAAGGGCCATATCATGTGAGTGAAATGAAAACTTCACTATGGACAAATAAACTATTTCAGTCTTATCAAACTCCTAATATCCAGGAATGTTAGGAATCAGTGGCTTTTCAGATTCAATGTCCACTTCAGAAGCCCCGAATTCATGGAGGCACTGTCTTTAAAAATCAGATACTTCACCTCTCAAGGCCAGAGTGTTTCCAGAGCACTTGGTAATCAAGCATACTTTTATTTATAGGTTATATTTTATAACATGAAGAGAAGGAAAGATCAAGAGTATGAATGTTAGGTCTCTACAAGAGAACTGATAAGGAAAAATCTATGCTCTGCGACTTCTAACACTATCTCAGTCTTGTTGCTTAATATTCACGGTTTGGTCAGA
>NW_006346549.1:0-482 GCF_000327345.1 Myotis davidii
GATAATGATAAAGATTAAATGAGATTATGTATGTATGTAAATGATTAGTACATAGGAAGCACGCGGCATATATTATTGTCACGCTCTTTTAATTGCCACCATAACAATAATAATACCTTCTGGGATGTATTTGGTTTATATTGGTTATTACTAAGATAATAATGTTGTGGTTATTAGTTTCTTTAAAGTAAGGCTTGCAAGGATATTAACCGAGATTTTAAATTCAGTGATCCTTTTTGTTATATTTAATTATTAAAACAAACTCAAAATTATTTAGGTACTTATCCCATCTAAATCAACTGAGGGTCAGAAAGGGTGAGATGCCCAAGGTTATAGCTGGGAATTCTAGCCTACCTGGAGGAGCCAGGACTCACACTATATCTGACTGACTCCAAATAAGTAGCCCTCCTTCCCTCTTATCTACAGGAGATACATTCCAAGATCCTCGATGGATGCCTGAAATCATAGATAGTACCAAACCC
>NW_006346550.1:0-482 GCF_000327345.1 Myotis davidii
AGCCCAGGGAGTGTACTAGATTAGAGAAGGGATTCAGAAGTTAGACTCTTGTTGTCCCTCATTTTTGTGGGTGTTAGAGGAGAGAGATGTAAGTGGCAGCAAGGTCACCACTGAGAGAGGAACCAGGAAACACTGGGAATGTATTGTGATCACGTGAGGGCATCTGGAAACATGAGAGAGGAAAAGGTTCTTTCTGGAACTAGGAAGCCAAAGCCAGTCAGGATTGAAGATTCTGGCCCTGGGGAAAAGGGTCCAGGCATTCTTTGTCATCTCAACCATTCTGCATCCTTCCCAGCTCAAGCACCATAAGTTGGCCATCTTACTCTTTGCCCTGAGATCCCTACAAGTTAATTTCATTAAAAAGGTATTGTTTAAATACCTAATGCAAACAAAGCCCTGCATTCAGAACTTGATCCAGTTGGCCAAACTAATTTTCATAATTGGAAACCAGAACAAATTAAAATTTTCTTTACCATTTTTTT
>NW_006346551.1:0-482 GCF_000327345.1 Myotis davidii
CAGGACATTATATATTCTAGGGTTTAAGCAATTTTTGAAATAGACATTATAATGAACAGAAGGCGTTTCAGCAGTTATTCTGAATTCCATTTGTTTCTAAGTCCAGTGGGTAAGGGCAATTAGACTAATAAAAAGTATTGAACCTGGTTCCACTATAATGAATTGTCACAATGAAGCCACAAAGGTGAAGATCCAGAGACCCAATTTCTCGCTGCTGCTGTCTAGGTTATCTACAATAAGCTGGCAGAATTAATTTGATGATCCCATGTTTGATTTTATTGTCTTCTATTGTTTTTACTCATGTCTTCCAATGTTCTCTTTGTGGCAAGTGTTCATGGCATCAAATTTATTTTCTATCATAAAGCTGTTAGCTGACACTGCCAGTGTGATCAGGAAATACAGTTATATAGGGGTGGGGAAAAGTAGTTCTACAATTGTAATGAAAATAAATAATACAATAATTAATAAAGAATACACTCTGT
>NW_006346552.1:0-482 GCF_000327345.1 Myotis davidii
TGGAGAGGAAGGTACTACTAACGCAGAGATTTCTCATACACCCCCACATGCATACATTCCCCTTTTATGAACCGCCTCCACCAGAGTGGTTGGTATATTTCTTATAATTGATGAACCTATGTTGACACTTCATAACCACCCAGTATCCCTGAGCATTTTCAGGACATGTGTTGTGGATTCCCCGCAGTTACATATTGGGCTCCAAGGGGAGTTTTGTGGATATGTCACCCACATGACAAAGGGACTCTGTAGCCTTGGGTAAGGGTTTTGAGATGAGGAGAGAATCCTGTATTATCTGGGAGAAGCCAATGAAATCAGAGGAGTCCTTACACGGGGAAGAGAAGGGAGAGGAGCCAGATTTAGAAAGCTAGGGCAATGGAAGCAGAGGTTGCACTGGTCTGGGGCCACCAACGAAGAAACTGGGGCAACCTTTAGAAAAGGCAAGGACATTAACTACCCCTGGAGCCTCCACAGGGAGCACC
>NW_006346553.1:0-482 GCF_000327345.1 Myotis davidii
TCCGGGTTCCAGTCCAAAAATTCTGTATCACTGCCGTTTTCTGAGAGACAGTGGCCATAGGTGGGTCAGGTGCTACATTAGTGGCTATGCTGTAATCATTGAGGAGAATGTGGGATGTGCAATTAAGGATCAAGCTGGTAGATTAACAAATTCATCAAATGAAAATAATGAGGGAGGAACTACTACTGAAACCCCAAGTTGTGGTATTTTTGTGTGTTTGTTTTCGGTTTGAGTCCACCTGTGTGTGTGCACTGGCCCAAAGAAATGCACAACCAGCAGTTTGCAGAATTGAAAGAAGAAATAGTTTAATTTTGAATTGGCAACTATGGAGAAAAGGAGTTTATGCTCTAAAGATCTGACTCCCTGATGGTGATGGTGTGTATGTTACAGATTATATAGGACAAAATCTCAAGATACTGTGGACGAAAGGGGCCATATACTAACCTGAAAGGCTCAGGGAAGGCCTGCATGGCAGTCTTGCA
>NW_006346554.1:0-482 GCF_000327345.1 Myotis davidii
GACATGCCAAATCCATCATTACAAGAATGAACTATTTCCTCTATAACACATAGTTCTCCATGAAAAGGGACCTAAGATTATCACCTCATCTCCACATGACTCAGTTGCTATATCTGAAAAATGAAGTGAAATAGATGGGCGATCTTGAAAATCGTTTTTAGCTTGCACAGTCTACAAAAGGTACTCAAAACCAAGGAATACATTTCCCCAAAGCCTCACATTATTCTCAGTGCTGCCATATAAAGTGTACAAAATGAATAAGAAAAACATTGAAAAGCCAAAATAATAAAGGTCATCATCAGTGTATAACTTCTCTGTTTTGTACATTTTATGTTTTTGTGATAATTACAAGTTTGATTCAGGAATGGGAGCAGAAACTTGTCTTTTTATCTCTATCATAGAACTATCTCAGGCCCTGACCTTCCTTACATTACGCTATTTTAATTTCTTCTCTGAGTTAATCTTATCTCAATTATCTTTGG
>NW_006346555.1:0-482 GCF_000327345.1 Myotis davidii
TTGTTGTTCCATTTATTTATGCATTCATTGGCTTCACAGAGGATCAAGCCTGTAACCTTGAGGTATCCAGACCATGCTCTAACTAACTGAGGTACTTGGTAAAGGCTCATTCTTAAGAAATTGACATTTCATTCACAGAATTTCTGCCACATCTCTACACATCAGCATATTTAATGATCTCTGACTTGGTAAGGCTATAAACAGCAAATGCCGTATCCATTAAAAGGGTCTTTAGCATTATTAACTCAAGCCCTAAAAGTTTTATCTCCTAAATATCACCGATAGTTTAAATCAAAGTAACAAATGCACAACTAACCTGAAGAGAGGAGAAATGCTTACTCAGCACCTTGGGAAATGATCTGGCTGAGTTATGAGTCATCTCATTTTGCAAAGCGGCAATAAAAATGAGTCTTTCATTTTGCAGAGGTACCTCTGGCATTTACAGCAGATGATTAAAATAAAGGAGAAAAATAACTTTTGCA
>NW_006346556.1:0-482 GCF_000327345.1 Myotis davidii
TTGCAGATGTGAATTAGAGAATGATGGGGTGCTATTTGTATGGTTTTACTATATATCCTATCGGATCCACTGGACAATAAAGTACAGCAGTTCCTCAAATAACACTGATGAGATGCCTTAGAAATTTACCTCTGCAGGATATCAATTAGCCTATGATAAAATTGGTTTACTTATACAGTACTTTACTTCAAGTTACAAAACCAATGAACAATGTTAAGTGAGGATTTACTTCAGATTCTTGTTTTACAGTTAAGGTCTCAATGCTGGCTTAGTTAAGCTCCCAGGTCCCAGCTGTTCAAGAAGTTGGGCTATATTTTATTCATTCCACACAGACATTAAACCACTGCTGTATATCTGATGCTAAAGTTACAAAAAACATAATACAATACAGAGTTCTGCCTTATGAAGCATACCTATTCCAAAAACTTTGATGACTTGTGCTTAGTATCATCTATACTAATAAAAGGATAATATACTAATTA
>NW_006346557.1:0-482 GCF_000327345.1 Myotis davidii
TATTCACTGAGCCAAACTGGCTAGGGCAAGAGTTTGATCTTAATGATTTATGGAATAATTCTCATCTCTAGGCTATATTATATTTTCATTCCACATTTATGTTAGTAAATTCAAGGAATAAAGCAGAAAGGATGGTTTTAAATTATTTTTGACATTGAATTAGACTGAACTTTTTCTGCCTGTACATTCTTAACAGAGTAAGAATTATCAGATGGCAACCTACAAGGACCATGAAGACAGGGAAGACTGTTAACATTCTCATTTGTCAGCTGGATTGAGAGACATACTTACCAGCATTTATAAATGAAGCACAGCACAAACCTAAGAAGGTTATATTTAGAGTGTTAGTCACTTTACAAATGCAAAAGACCTATGGATAATTAAAGCTGGATGCATTTCAAAGCCCCTTGGCATGTTTATTGTCATAGGAGATGGGGGTGTCGATATGTGTCATTTATTAAAGAATTCATCAACATTGCCAT
>NW_006346558.1:0-482 GCF_000327345.1 Myotis davidii
AACTGAGCCACACTGGCCAGGGCTCTTAGTTAACATCTTTTTAACAGTTGCATTGTTGGATATTTGAATTATTTCTAATTCTTTGCTATCATCACTGCTTTAGTGTACATTTTTGTGGTATGCTCCTTGACTATTTCCTATAAATAAAGCAAAGGAAATGTGTATTTTAAAGAGTTTTAAAATTTTATATAAACAAACACCCCTCAGGGCAAGTTGTCCTAATGCCCACTTCTTCAAGCCAAATGTGAGACCATTGGATCCCCTCTGACACACCCAGACCGCCATCAATACTGGGTACGCCAGTATTTTTAAATATATTTGGTTAACGGGCTAAAGCTCGCATGGATACATTAAGACATGACTCTGTTTCAACAGTCTAGAACGCAACATTAGAACACCATCCATGTACAAAGCAGGAGCGTGCATCTGTCTCGCTCCCTGATGCTTAAAGCTGGGTCTCCATCCTACGTCTCACTGGACCA
>NW_006346559.1:0-482 GCF_000327345.1 Myotis davidii
AAGGGCCAGAAGGTTGAGAACCACTGCAACAGGTCCTTCCCAGGAGGAACGTGTGGGAGCTCCAACTCTTTCTCTCTTTAGTCGTATCCTTGGAAGTTACTGTCAGATAACAGAAGCCCAGGAGACTTCCCTAAACAATGGAGAACACATCTTTTATTCTAAGTGAGAGAAGCAGGATCCGGCCCATGATCCTCCCGGGTGACATGTCTGTACGGAACTGGGTCCAGCTCAGAACAAGCTTCTCTGCCTTCGAGGCACTGACAGCGCCCTTGACAACTTTTGGAACATCCCTGAGCAGAGCCTGCGGGGCAGCAGGTTGATTCTCACAGGCCAGGGGGTGGGTGAGAGAGACCACACAATTCTGAGTGTTCCTCACCCTCCCCAGTCTCAGAAAAACTCACAGAGTAAGGGACTTTTATTCTGTTTTGACTCACTTGACTGTTCATTGATGAGGAATGCTGTATTAGTCATGGCTCTCCAGA
>NW_006346560.1:0-482 GCF_000327345.1 Myotis davidii
AAGATCATGAACTGTCATGAATTCTATCTCAAACAAATTGATGGTTTACAGTGGTCTTACTGTAACTTTCTGCTTTAAAAAAAAATGCCTAAAACACTGGTCCCCGCTTTGCACCAAAAAACTTCTGCAATAGACTCTTTACTTAAAAAACGGAGCTCACCAGATTGGATTTAAAAAAAAATGAATAAATACTATAACCCCTACAAGATATACACTTTAGAATCAAAGACATAAATATGTTGGAACATTTTAAAAGAGAACTAAAGAAAAAGATGCATACATAATAATTATAAGATTATTTTAAATTCTAATACATACTGATTAGAAATGCACATACATATTCAGAAACAGAATCCCAAACATATGAAATTAAAAAAAAAAGGAATCGAAAGGAAATATCAAGCACTCAATAGTAATTGCAGAAGATATCAATTGCTCATTCCCAATTACTGGTGGGACAAATAGATAGAAATTCAGAAAGT
>NW_006346561.1:0-482 GCF_000327345.1 Myotis davidii
TGTCACTTATCCATGGGTATATAGAAACCTGTAGTTAGAGGAGGCAGGAAATTCTTCTGGAGAGCTTAAGGAGAAAGGACATGCTGAGCATTTGTTCACTAGGTGGACAAAGAAGAGAGGAAGAGCCTGAACAAGAAGGATGAATACAAGGGTGAACTCAAGGACAGGGCCAAAGCAAGGAGGCATCTAGGGATAGTGGACCCCTCACTGTCGGTAAACTACAAGGTATGTTGAGGAGAGACCACTGTGGCATGGAGGCGCAAAAGCAAAACCAGAAAGGAAGGTTGTAGTCAGATTGTTTAAAAATATACCAAGGCTGTGATCTGGCTTGCAACAGGATGCTGTAACTTTTGCAAAACTGAAGAATGGCAAAAATATGTTTGTTTTTTTTTACAGCAATACAAATATCCACTCACGTAAAAGCTTGCTATAAACACTAAGTGCTTTACTTACAATACTCATTTCATCCTGCAACAACCCTG
>NW_006346562.1:0-482 GCF_000327345.1 Myotis davidii
CCTCGACTCTCCTGTACTCCAAGTATTTGGGTGCAGGGAGACAAGTAAATTAGCAAGTGAAATGAGCACAGCTGGGTTTTCATGGGTTGTCCTATCCTATGGGGGTTTTACTTTACTTAGGCTTAATCTGTGGGTCTAACTGCTCCATAGGTAAGTAATGTCACCCGATTGTCCTTGGTGTCAGGTCGATGCCAACAGGAATCCCCAATTTGAAATGTGGTGAAGCCTGGAAACTTTACTCAGGGCATCAGCTCAAGGGGCTGTTAGGTGGCCCTGGGGCAAGTCCCCTGCCAGCTTAGCAGCTCTGCTCTGCCCTTCTCTGTTCTGCTGTACTCCTGCGCTGGTCAGCCCCAATCTGGGCCAGACATCTTTAGTGTTTCATTGGCTCTTTAGTTTCAGCACAAGAAACAGTCTTTAGTCTTGGGTGGAAAGGGAAAGGGGATCATAGAGACAGAAGTCCCCGCCCCTGGTCCCTGATTGGT
>NW_006346563.1:0-482 GCF_000327345.1 Myotis davidii
GCATGGTCATCTGAGCAGCTTCACCAGGAAGCTGCAACATCGCACTCTCCAGGGAACCACAGGTTCATTACCTGCAAATCACTGAGAGAAAGAGGGTGATGGACACATGTGCAGTGAGTTGGGGCGATGTAGGGTAGGAGTTCACCTGTCAGTCTAACCTGAGAAAAAGATAATTTGCTAGGGAGGTGAAGCCACTACAAGCACTTAAATTCTTAAGGGTTAATTGGTTAATCTCCTGGTTATAATCCGGAAGAGTTCCTCTCTTCTGTCTTGCTTTGTTCTTGCCCGCTTGTTTGTTCTTGTTTCTCGATTGGTCTGTGACCAGCACTCACCCATGCACCTCCATAGTCATGTGGCCTTAAGCAGCTTCATAGCGATGGCCATTCAGACCCCACACACAGTGGACTACAGCTGGGAACACACGCTAACCCAGCTAGGTGATGGATTGTACTGTGCTTTAATATGGAGTGGAGACTCTGGGC
>NW_006346564.1:0-482 GCF_000327345.1 Myotis davidii
CCTGACCGAGAACCGAACCATGACCTCCTAGGAGATCATAGATTAACGCTCAACCATTGAGCCGCACCGGCCGGGCTGATGTTCTTGCTATAGATTGTGACTCCTGAATCAATCTTCTTTCCTTTAAGTCTCCACCTGTGGCTGGCGTAGCACCCAACAACACTCCCCAAAATTTCCACCTTGCAGTTTCCTTGATGTAGGAGGCTCTTCCCTTGGGGAGCCCAGCATGTTGTCCAGTGTCATCTTCTCTTCAGGTTCGCCCCAGCCACTCGACCGTAAAATCCAGTCTGTGCAGTGCACACCCTCTTTCCTCGAGTGTCGTGGGCGTGTCTGGTCTTTATCACAGGGGTCTCAGCTGGAGCTAAGTCACAGGTCTTTTCTGTCCTGTTTCTCTCCACAAAGGTCCTATGGTCAGGCTTCTTCTGGTGGAATAGATATTCCCATTGTCCATATATGTGAGGAGATTGTCACTCTACCTATGG
>NW_006346565.1:0-482 GCF_000327345.1 Myotis davidii
TGAAACTTTTATGTTTTGTTTTGTTCCGTCTTCCATTTTGGCCTTCTTTTCCCAGAAAGGGAATTGGGACAAACTTGAAATTTGTTCTTTAACATCTGTTGAAGCCAAGGCTTGATATTTAGTTAGTGTGTGTTTTGATGGAAGCATCTGGGAAAGCTGGATTTGGAGCCCAGCTGGCATGTATTTAACAAAAATATACCATTGTATTGCTCTGGCTGGTGAAAGGCCTCCAGTTCCATTTTTGCAGGCTCCATCCCTGGTTAGGGTGTGCAGCAGACCTGTTTCTCTCTCACGTGGGTGTTTTTCCCGCTCCCTTTTTCTCTCTCTAAAATAAATAAAAACTTTTTTTAAAAGGTTACGTTGTATCTAAAAATCTGAAATGTCATAATTGCATCATAATAGCTGCTGTATAATTGGTAAATTCTCATGGCATATTTCTCATTATTTAACTGTTCCTTATGAAGAGAAATTCTTGTTTTTTT
>NW_006346566.1:0-482 GCF_000327345.1 Myotis davidii
TAGAGCCAGTGGTGAAAGAGAAACAACTGAATAAGGTCTGCATTCAACTTGTAGCTGGTACAGAGAGCTAAATCCACATATCCAACAGATCCAGAACTCCAAAGAATCACTGTGCTTTGGATTTAAGACTTCTAATTTATAAGGGTCATAACTACAGGGGTGAAGAATGGTGTAATTCCATCCTCATAATTCAGTAACCTCTGAACTAAACTGTATCATTTACTGACACTAACAAGAAAAGAAGAAAGGGAGAGAAAAAAATGTGTATAGTCTATATCATACTGTAATTTGTGCTGATTGTAATTATACAAATGTAATTGAAATATATGTAAAATACATGTGTTCACATGAGAGTGTGTGTGTTTTAATTGAACCAAAGGATGTCTTACTTTGTTTTGAGCAAAAAGACTGAAATTTCAAACAGCAGCAAGACCCCTCTCTCCTTTCCTTAGGTCAAAAAGGCAAAATAAATAAGGGAATGG
>NW_006346567.1:0-482 GCF_000327345.1 Myotis davidii
CCATGCATGAATTTCATGCACCTAGCCTCTAGTAAATAAATAAGTGCTTATATGTCCCCTAATCAGCATTTCTCATAGCTAGAATAGCTATTTATTTCTCCCTCAAGCTGGTCCTCCAAAAGCCTTTGTATATTTGTATACAGCTCCATCAGCTATTGAATTATTCAGGTGAAATAGCTAGATATCTACCATGATTCCTCCTTTTTCTTCATCAATAACCAATATAGTAGTAAATTGTTAATTAACATTCTTCAAACTAAATTCTAAATTTGTCCACTTTAAACACTAGGTGGAAGACATCATCACCCAGTATCCGGACTACTGAAGAATTTCTTGACTGATCTCCTTGCCACCATTCTTCTTCTAAAATGTATTCTCTAACTAATAGCTACAATAATATTTGATAAATGGTAAACCTAATCATATTACATCACCAATAACTTTCTACCTGTTAAACAACAACCCTACCATGGTTAATAAGT
>NW_006346568.1:0-482 GCF_000327345.1 Myotis davidii
ACGCGTGCCAAGGGTTGCCCACCCCTGGCCTAGAGCTATCATTTTCTGCTAACAACTGCCTACTGATGTGGAACTGAGGTTCACGTGGTATTCATGGCATCACCCTTCAGGCAAATGTGGGACCATTTACAAGAGGAAAGCAGTTTTGAAATTGTTGGTGACAGTTCAGAAAACCACATAGCAGAGCCTGTTAAGTCCGAATTATAGTTTGGGAACATTTAACAATAAAATCGCATAAAGTGTTCCATGAGTTTAAAATGTAGGTTTAGCTTTTTTCTTTCTAATTTAATTTAATTTTAAGTTGTATTGACAACTAGGAAGAAAATAGAGACTATGAATTTCCGACCTGGGCGAGTGCACAAGAATGAGAGAGTAAAATCCTAAGGTATTATCACCAAAGGGTTTCTTCCTAACCCCCTAGCCCCACCCTCTTCACTTTCTAGAGAACTGGCCTGGGGAGGGAGGGAGAGAGAGAGAAACAT
>NW_006346569.1:0-482 GCF_000327345.1 Myotis davidii
GATGATAACAGAGATAGCAACGCTGACATCTTAGCATAAGACTTAAAGAGCCCAACTTCGATCCTTGTATCTTAGCCTGGTTTTCCCTGAAAGTGGAGTCTGAAACAAAGGCTTGCTGCAGGTAGTTTATTTCTGAATGTGACCTCAGAAGTCAGGAGTGCAAGCAGGACAAGCCATGTGAGGAAGTGCTATTGACTATAGGCGATCGGTGTTCAATCCTACCAAGACCTTCTGAAGATCCTCATAAATGTCACTCAGATCATCTCTCCAGGAGTTCACAGAGAGAAAGCATTTATCAATGATCCCTGTCCCCTAGTAGCCTCATGCACATCTGCATTTCCTGGCTAAACATATGGAAGGGAAGGGCCATTTCCTGAGATTTTCATGCTACATCAGAGAGGCCTCAAGGTGCCTCTCTGATGTAGCATGAAAATATACACACACACACAAGAGGGAAATGAGACATGCCTAAAGCAGTGTTG
>NW_006346570.1:0-482 GCF_000327345.1 Myotis davidii
CCGCAAACAATGTGTTAAAATTTACTAATATTTTTAAGAAGCCAAGAAATATAATATTGTTTCGTGCATCTAGAGTCAAAAACTTATTTCCCAAAGCAATAACGTTAAGAAAAATATGCTTTATTATTGTATTAGTGATAACACACAAACTTACCCTTTGGTACATATCCTAATTTATGAGGCTGTTCCCTTGAAAAATGCTATTTTGTCTTTTTGACAGTTTCGTATGCTGATCACCAATGATGGTGCTTTGCTACATTTGTTTATTAATTAATGTTTATTAAGTAACATATTAGATCTCTCTTAATAGTCACGGCAAGAACAAGAGACCAAAGGTCCCTAAGTGTACATGGGCCAGTTTATATTCTCAATTATAGTTTCTAGTTGCTTACTAATAGATCAAAAAGTGTTAACAAAGTTTGTGACATAGTTTTGTATTCAGCAAGCTCTATTTTTAGCTTTAATAATGTGTTGATTCTGTT
>NW_006346571.1:0-482 GCF_000327345.1 Myotis davidii
CCCCGCCACACTGCGGAATATTTCTGAACAGTGATCCTAGCTTTTTGAGTTATGTCAATTGTCAGGTTGAAGAGAGAGATTCCAATAGGAGGATATGACCTCAACTTCACAGTGAAAGGTCTGGCCCTGACGATTTCAGAGTTCCTTTCAGTTTCATACATTTTTCTAGTTCTGTTTCCTAGTAAATGAACAAGTGAACAGCAGGTAAAGTTCTCAGAAAAACAGATGAGTCTCCATTCAGGCAGGACTGTTGGCTGTTCAGGGGACCCACCATTTGGCTGTCTGGGTGGTCCCTAGTCGTTCCCCTAACTCTGCAGTCATTAACTGGATATTTTCAGCACACACTGAGATGGTCAGAATCCCGGAGACAGGCTCAACCTAAGTCAATTCACAGGAGACTAATGTGCAAATAAATGGCCAGATTATCAACAGACCACAGATATCCTTATGATCAATACGTTCACATTGCATAGAAATGAAAA
>NW_006346572.1:0-482 GCF_000327345.1 Myotis davidii
TGTGGTCTAAATCCTTCACTCTCAGGCAAAAACAGATTGGGGGGTCCCCTCCCAGTGGTAAGGTGCTGTGCCAGGAGTGGGATGTATGGCATGAGCGTGTCACAGCTTTTCCTACCCATTTGGATGTGAGTGTCTTCTGTCACATGTTGTGTAGGAGTCAGTCAACTGGTTTCTGAGTTTCCCTCCAAGGAAATTTATCTATGTGTAGCTGTATATTTGGTGCATCCGGAGGAGGAAAGAAAGTCAGGAGTCTCCTATTTCAACATCTTATTGATGTCACTCTGCTAATGCGCAATGCTTTTAGCCAGATGTCACCGAGGACATAGAAATGAGGTGTGCTGAAGAATAGAAATTCTCAAGCTAATATTATGTGGAAAATATTTAAAGACGAAGAAAAAAATGTACTCTGTGCAAATAAGTTTGCCTCCCCTTAAGCAGCACTTAAGATTACATTTTCAATTAGCTTTTTCAGCATCTTTAAT
>NW_006346573.1:0-483 GCF_000327345.1 Myotis davidii
GGGCCCTTCTCTTACCAACCTCCTCACTCTGTGCTGGTCTGTGCTTGTTCCTGTTGCTGGAATGTCAGCCCAGGAGAACGGGGACTTCTGCGCAGACTGTCCAGCGCCCTTTACCACAGGGGTCGGGGACCAGCTGCCCGGGGGCCAGGGGTCAGGGGTCGGAGTGGGGGTGCGTTGCAGAAAGTGGCCGTTGGGAAATGAATGGACCGCGGGCGGCTGTCGGGATGTCTGCAGCAGCCTCGGGCCTCAGGAGTAGCCCACCCACCTGCCCAAGGGAAGCAGCCTGCGGCCTGGCTTCTTGCACTTTGACCTTTGGAGCAATTAAGGGCTCCCAGGTGGGAGCCCCACTGAGCACAGGAGCCCATTGGGTCTCTAAGTGGGTGCCCGTGGCCGCGCTGCTGATCCGTTCCACTGGTCAGTCCAGGTCACTACCAGGGTCCCCCACTCCCTCCCCATTCCCTCCCCCATTTCCCCCCCAATCCC
>NW_006346574.1:0-483 GCF_000327345.1 Myotis davidii
TTTATATAATAGCATTATTTTTGCATTAATTTGTCCAAGAATTTTCCCACCTGAAATCTTGAATTAGGGAAATGCCATTAAGTACTTCTGGAATCAATAATTTTCTCTACCAGTGATTCTCAAACATGGTTGTACATTAAAATAACCTAACAAGCTTTTAGAAAATATTAGTATCCAAACAAAACTCAAATAAATCATAAATAAAAAGAGAGCATTACTACCCATTTCAAAGAAATAAAAAGGACTGTAATGGAATGTGATAAACAATTGTATGTAAACCACTTGGGCAACCTAAATGAAATGGACAAATCCCTAGAATAATAAACCTTGCCATCTCTGGTCATTAAGGCCACCTTTGTTTATAACTAAGTATATTTAAGGAGTTTGTGTCATGTATGGCTTAAGAGATAGGCCTTCAGGGTCAACTGTTTCAGTTTGGATCCTAATGCTGCCATAATCTATAATAATAAAAGTGTAATATGC
>NW_006346575.1:0-483 GCF_000327345.1 Myotis davidii
AAAAAAAAATGCCTGGATTCTTTAAACAATGAGGTCCAAATGATTGATGTCAGAGAAATGAGATGACAGGATGCAGGGGGACACCTTGACCAGCAGTGAATTACTTGGGAAGATTCAGTCCCTGGCATAAGCCCAAGCAGAAAAATGATGGACATGTGATTTCATAGAGAACTTTTAATTCACCTTCTTATGACTGTTACACTTTACCATTAACTATTACCATTTAAAGATAATTTTGTGTGGTGTTGGTGAGGATGTGGATAAAAGGGAAGCCTTGTGCACTGTTGTCAGGAATATAAGTGGTGCAGACACTATGGAAAAAACGTACAGAGGTGCCTCAGAAAATAAAAATAGAACTACCATATAATCCAGAAATTCTGGGTGTCTATCTGAATAAAATAAAAGCACTAACTTGAAAAGACACTGGCACCCATGTTCATTACAACATTATACAATAGCCAAGATATGAAAACAACCTAAGTG
>NW_006346576.1:0-481 GCF_000327345.1 Myotis davidii
CATTGACATGAGAGAGAAACATAAATCAGTTGCCTCCCTTATGCACCCAGACTAGAGATTAAGCCTGCAATCTATGTATATGTCCTGACCAGGAATCAAACCCAAACCCACAGCCTTTTTTGGTGTATGAGACGACACTCCAACTGATTGCATCTCTCAGCCAAGGCTACAGTCAATACACTTTTGTGGACCCACCGACTATGTGCCAAGATCTGTGCCAGGTATTGGAGATTCAGAAAGAACAAAGAAAGATCTTCACCCTGAATAAACTTACCTCTTAATGGGGAGGACATAGAAGCAATTGACAATTATATTTGAGTGTGACGGATTTTCTATTGACAAGATATCCTGATGCCTCAGGAGAAACTGTGGTCTCTTACCAACATCCCTGTGCATTCAGGGAAAACTTCCTGGAGATGGAGACCTCTGAATTGTGAACCCCACATATAGCCATCGCCAAGTTTTCAGCATGATACCACGC
>NW_006346577.1:0-483 GCF_000327345.1 Myotis davidii
TTCTGCCCTGGTGACCTTCTGTCCCTGGCCCATGTCCTTGCTCTGTTCACGGCTATCTAACTGCCTACCACACAGCTGTACAATACACACAGCAGTCAAATAAAAAAGCCTTATACATTAATGAATTTGACATTTTTTTCTCTAGGACTGGAGAACCCACAAATCAGAAGACTCATACCAAAGAGAAAACCTATACATGCAATGAATGTGGGAAGTCCTTCTACCAGAAGTCTATCCTTACAGTACATCAGAATACTCATTCGAAGGACAAACCCAGTGAAGGTGGGAAATCTGTACCCGGCAATGGAGACCTCACAAGACATCAGAAGACTCACACTAGAGAGAAAGCTTATGAATGTCAAGAATGTAAGAAAACTTTCTACCACCTGTCATCTCTCAGTAGACATTTGAGAACTCATGCAGGGGAGAAACCCTATGAATGTGATCAGTGTGGGAAATCCTTCTACCAGAAGCCACACCTCA
>NW_006346578.1:0-482 GCF_000327345.1 Myotis davidii
ACACGTTTCTGCCGGGGAAGGGGTTAAAATTAAGAGGCATACAGAGATTTCCCATATATTCTGTGCCCCTCACATGCACAGCCTTCCCCATTATCAACACACCACTCCAACTAGAGTGGTGCATTTGTTACTACTGATAAACCTATAATAACCCATCATAATCACCATTACAGTTCACTCTTAATGGTGTACATTCTGTGGATTTAGGCAAATGTATAATGACATATATCCATTATTATAACACAAAGAGTGTTTTCATTGCCCTAAACATCTTCTGTGGTTGTCTGTCCTTCGACAACCCCTAGGAACCACTGATCCTTTTACTGTCTCCATAGATTTGCCCTTTCTAGAATGCCATAAAGTTGACATCACACAATATGTAGCATTTTCAGATTGGCTTCTTTCACTTAGCCAAATACATTTAAGGTTCTTCCATGTCTTTTTATGGCTTGACCACTGTTTTTTGTTTGTTTGTTTGTTTG
>NW_006346579.1:0-483 GCF_000327345.1 Myotis davidii
ATGCAGTCTCAGATTAACACCTCAGCTGAATATCCACCACCATTGTCCTAACACCCTTATTTTATAGATCACTTCTTTCTCAATTAAAAATGGTGTTACTTTGGCCATACATCAAGCTCTGTACATGGCTTTTTTCCAGGCTCACATTCTACTTCATTGGTTAATGTGTTTATCTCTGGCTTATGCCACATGAGTTTAATTAATATAGTTCCATAAATATTTGAATAGCTGGGAGGAAATCACTTATTTTAGGAGTGTCTTTGTTACACTTAGTCCCTTTGCCTCTATTAGAAATTTAGAGATATTTTCTTTCAATTTCTTCAAATATTTTTCTGGAAATTTAATTAAATTTTATTAAAGCTATCAATCAATTTTCAAAGAAACAATACCTTAAAGTCATGATATAGTTAATATTTTTAGGCATGTTTTAAATTTTTTTCATGAGTACTATGTATATCTTTTGATTTATGTTCTGCTAAAAAA
>NW_006346580.1:0-483 GCF_000327345.1 Myotis davidii
ACTAAGCCATACCAACAGGGCTAATTCCTTCTTCTTTTTCTTTTGTTTCTCTAATGAAGTACTATTCTGATTCTCATTCTATCCCTTGACTGTTCTTATCTCCTTCTCTACTTCTCATGTCCTCAACTTTGTGACCATATGTTGTCCTATATCCTATCATTGCTATAGCTTTGACCAAAACTTCTAATACCTAGTGGAGTGCCTGGGTATTATAAATAGTATTGAAATAACTACTTAGTCAACGAATAGTGAAATATTAATACTGTACAATTACTTTGCAAATTACTTCCCCTCTAAAATTGACGTTCGAGTTACTATCATTCCCTCTCAAGAATTCTTCTATTTCTGGTAATAGATCATTTTCTTTTGGAGACTGGGAATTTCAGGTTTTTTCTTTGGCTTATTCATTTCTACCTTTAATTCATAGGGTAATTTGTCAGCATTCATTGACAGTTAACTGTCACACGTCCAAAACGGAAACCA
>NW_006346581.1:0-483 GCF_000327345.1 Myotis davidii
CATAGGAGTATTTGGGGGAGCAAGGAATGTGGCTATATTGTTAATCAGGTATCTCCAGCATGTACTATATTTCCTGGCATATAGGAGGTACTTATTACATATTTGTTGGATAAATGCTGCATACTCTGACCTACATGGTTTAAACTAAGTATGGCATTGAAAACAAGATTAACATTGTTTCAAATGCATTGTTCTAATAGATTTAAAACTCTTTGAACACTTCAACTTCAGAAAGATTTCATTTTGATATATATGCATAACTTTTAAAGAAATCAACGTATAAAACGGTTTTCCAACTTCAATGTGGGTAGAATCACTTGGAGAACATGTTAAGAATTTCAGATTTCTGGATCCTATTCCAAGAGTTTCTGATTCGATGTATCTTAGAATGGTTCAATGAATCAGGTCATTTTAATATGTATTGTATTAATCAAGGTAGTTTATCCTCATAACAAATAACCTTCAAACCTCAAATAGTTAACA
>NW_006346582.1:0-483 GCF_000327345.1 Myotis davidii
AAAAAAAAACTGGATTCCAATCATGACTCTGCATGCTAACTCTTCAACCCTGAGCTGGTGGCTCTCCCTCCCTAAACCTCTTTCCTTATCTGTAAAATACAGATAATCCCCACACCTGGATCATACAATTCTGACAAAGAACCCGGGGCATAATCCTTTCTCAACCACGAGTAACGTGGAGTTTTCTAGGGCCAGACTTGGACTGGGCAGGGTAGCGGGTGGGGGAATGGGTGTCAGACATGAAGTATATTCTGCATGTGATTTCCCGGTGCGAACAGGCCTTTGGAACTTCCTCTCATGAATCAGCATCTCTCATGCCAACATGAGGGGTGAACCAACATGAAATCAGGCTCGATCGGTTCGGTTTGGAAACTCGAGGCTGTTGAAAGGTTTTTAGCTGAGAAGGTATTTGCTCCCTTGATGTGATACACATGGCCCACTGGGAACCTCTGGGAAACACCAGGCATCCACAGTCCCCAGCCC
>NW_006346583.1:0-483 GCF_000327345.1 Myotis davidii
TTTTTGTTAACTTTACTCTCCTGGCTCAATTCTCTCACTTTCAAATTGTTTGACAATTTTAGAACAGTACATTTTTAAAAATTTAAACATGTCTTCAAATTTGTAGGGATGGTTTAGACATTGTTGGGGATCATTGAAATGGATGTTATTTTTATTAGAAATATTGTAAAGAAATAAATATCAGCACCCTGGGTAATTTTAAGTCAATATTCAAAAGCTTATGTAGGGTCAGTGAAGTATCATTATTCCATCCCCTTCAGAGATCCCCAAATATTTGTTGATTCTAGATTTCCAAGTTTAACAATTCTAATCTAATCCATGATATTAAGAGTATCCGGGATTTATTACATCCCAAATCTCAGAAATGAGGAATTAAGTTAGTTATGCATTTTTACTTCAAAATCAATAGAAAATTTTACTATGCAGTAAAAATAGCAAAGAAAGAGCAGCACAAATATGAACAGATATTTTGAAGAAAAAAAA
>NW_006346584.1:0-482 GCF_000327345.1 Myotis davidii
AGTGTGATGCCAAGTCTAGGCCTTCTCTCCCAGGGGGACAGCAGCAGTGACCGTGGTAGCCACTGATTGAGGACAGAGCCAGGCCTGGGGCTGGGGCCTGCCCTGAGTGGCTGCACTGAATGCTCACAACAACACTGACATGGGGTGACTGGCCCATGTCACAGGCGTGAGATGCTCAAGGACACGCAGCTGGTCGAGCCAGGACTCCAGCTTGGTGGTGGCTGGTGCCGAAGCCTGTGGTCTAAATCCTGACCCTGCGTCCCCCTCCTGCAGCGCCCCCTGCCCAGCTCTCCTCGGGCCTGGAATGGGCCTGGGAGACTGCCAGCTGACTTCTCATTCAAACTCCCTGAGCCTGGACCAACCCAAGAGAAAGAGACTGGCCCCAGGCCTAAGCTGAGCCCTTCCTCGGGGGACGGCCCATCCCAATCTGGCCTAGAGGCTCCCTCTCTCCAAGTTGGTCCCCGCCTCCTGAGCCCAGCACC
>NW_006346585.1:0-484 GCF_000327345.1 Myotis davidii
CTACTTTGGGGCATTTGGACACCAAAGAATAAATTTCCAGGTAAAGTTGGGATATTCTTTCTAGGAAAAGTAGCCTGAAATGCAGCCTCTTAAAAGCACACGTGTATTACCTCACAGTGCCTGTGGGTCAGGAGTCCAGCACAGCTCAGCTGGTCCTCTGGCCCGGGGTCTTTCGTGAGGCTTCAGTCAGGGTCCTGGCGGGACCTGTGGTCTCACCTCCCCGGGGAGGCCCACTCCGGGCTCATCACCAGGCTGTTGGAGGGTCAGTCCTCAGGAGTCTTGGGCAGGTGGCCGCTCCCATTCCTTGTCACGTGCATCTTCAACATGACCCAGCAAATCATAACTCAGCTGCTGAGCAAATGAGAGGAGGAGAGGGGGCAGCAAGGTGGAAGCCAGCCTCTCTCACCCAGGCGTGCAGGTGGTCCCGCTGCCTTTCTGCAAGTCACTAGAAGCACTCCGCACTCCAGAGGAGGGAGTCCACCCC
>NW_006346586.1:0-483 GCF_000327345.1 Myotis davidii
GCCCAAGCCAGCAAAGAAAAGATAGGAGATCAAAAAAGATCTGTTTGAAGATGGTACATACACGAGCCCCAGGGCATTTCAAATATTGATACTTCTCTACATATTTCATCTGCACGAGGTCTCGAGACGCTGCGCACGGAATGTGATGCTGACCTACGGGGCTCCGTGCTAAGACCATCAAAGCCATGGAAGGAGCAGAGCAGGCGAGGGGCGGAGGGAGCCTATGGACACGACAAAACAACCCAGCGCCCGAGGCAGCCCACGGGACTGGACTCAGACAATGACGGGTTCGAGGGGGGCCCTGGGCAGCCCGCGTCTTGGTTTCACAGAGAGAATCCTGAGACGTAGGGCTGTTCCCCGGCGTGTCCGCGCTGCCCGGAGCAGCCTATCTTTGGGGCTAGAACGTTGGCCCTTTCAAGTGAGATGAGCAAACGGTGGTTTGCCAAAATGACAGAATATTTTCTTAACTGGTTCCAGAGAGGA
>NW_006346587.1:0-483 GCF_000327345.1 Myotis davidii
TTGAGAACCGCTGCTCTAACATGTTCCCCCATGGCTTAGGCTGTAGCTCCTAACGTGATTCCTGGAGAGTATAGATAGTCAGATCACCTGGGAACTTGTTATAAATACAGAAACTCAGACTCACCCACCCACCCCTACCTGCAAACTGGCTAAATCAGAATTTCTGGGGGTGGAGCCTAGCAATCTGATTTAACAAGACTTAACAGGTGCTTGCCCAAGTTTGAGAACAGAACAGGATGGAAAAGCAGGCAAGCTGTCATTTATAGATCTACTCATTTAAGTATTCTGGCATATTAAATATTTCATGCTTATTTGTCAGATTTTCACCTAAGATAATAGTATCAGGCCAACTTCTAGACTACCTTTGGGCAATCCTATAATTCCCAGTGCTAATAGGACTTATTGCATCCTCGTCCTTAGATGGTGCAAGGTCTGGGTTCTTTTACTTTTTAGAGACTTTATCACAACCTCCCCAAATGATAG
>NW_006346588.1:0-483 GCF_000327345.1 Myotis davidii
GAGCACATAGGAATAGGGTAGTGATGCGGGACCATGCAGAAATTCTGTTTGGACATGCTGAGTGTGAGAGGCCTTTGAAAGGTCGATCTGGAAGTCTCCTTGAATCCATTGTCTCCCGGACTTTCTGTATTCAATCAGACACCTGATTCTACTTCCTCTCCATTCTATCTTAATTCAGGCACTTATAATTATCACCTGGATAATTAAAATAATCTCCAGGCTCTTTCTCCTTCCAAATCATATATTCCACACTGTAGGTCTTTCTAAATGCTACCTCCTCCAAGAAGCCCTTCCTGCCTACCCAATCTAAAATACTTTTACCCTATTACTCTCTATCTCAGTCACTTGGGGTTTTTACTTTCTGAAAACATATGATAATGTGTTTTGTTTTTATTATAGAAATAAATGTGGACATATACAGATATGTCCAGCTCCATTTGCCAAGAGGGCATAGAAGCAATGGCACACCCAAAACAAGGAACA
>NW_006346589.1:0-483 GCF_000327345.1 Myotis davidii
TCTCCATAGTTTTGCCTTTTCCAGAATGTCACACAGTTGGAATCATACAATATATAGCCTTTTTAGATTGCCTCCTTTCACTTGGTAGTATGCATTTAAGTTTCCTCGATGTCTTTTCATGGATTGATAGTCCAAGTGTTTTTTTAAAGCACTAAATAATATTCCATTATCTGGAGGTATTGATACTGTTATAATTAACCTAACTATTAAAACAGGAAAATAGCAAGGGGAAGGTCAAATATTATAGGCATGGCATTTGGGAAGCTTCACCAAGAAACTACAACTTTCCCCTCCCCAGGGGTCCAGCAAAGGAAGATAAACACATGCCCAGTAAACTGGGGGGACTAGTGAAGGTGCTTGCTATCAGTCATACCTGGGAACAGGTCATAGAAAAGAATAGACATGGCCACTGCAAGGGCTCAACATTTGAAATATTTAATCCTCTAAACAAAGAACTCACTCTCTTGTTCTCTCTCTCTCTCT
>NW_006346590.1:0-483 GCF_000327345.1 Myotis davidii
GGGTGATGGGGGGTGGGCTACCAGGGGTGGGGCCAGAAGGGGGGAGGGGCCACAGGCGTTGGCTGGCCGGCCCCGCCCCCAATTGGGCCAGTTGGCCACCACAGTGCATGTTATAGCCACCAGTCATTCTGATTGTTCCACCATTCAGTTGCTTGGCTTTTATATAGATAGATAATTAATTTTCCATGTTTTACATCTTAGGTCTAATATAAGAACTGACTGTAAACATTTTGACCACATGGATTTTAACAAATGTCACCCAAACTACCTTTGGGCTATCTACCTAATATGAAATTAAATTAATGTAAAAAAATTCTCCATGCTAAAGATTGGTTCTTTGATAATAAATGTCAAGTATATACTAGTATTCAGTTAAAATTTTTTCAGTCTCATTAACTAAATATATTCCCTTTTAATATGTGCCCTACTTGCTTGTCTCCTTTGCCCATTAGTCCTTAAAGCCTTTTTCACTGTAAAACTCTA
>NW_006346591.1:0-483 GCF_000327345.1 Myotis davidii
GAGATAGGAAATGTATAATAATTAATTCTTCCTCATTTACATAGCATATTACAATATTGACATTTTAAAATAAACTTTTTAAAGAAGAATGATTCTTTCAAAAGTAAATATAGCATGGGAACAATTCACCTTAACAAGGTTGGAATACTATTAATTTTTTTGAGTACAGTTAAGTAATTGTCTTGCCAAAAATGTTCTTAGTTCTATTTCAAAGTCCCTGGAGGCCCCTTTCACTTTAAAATGTATAATTAGGGTAATAGGTAAAATAACATTTTTCAATGTACTGTAATTTGCAGAGGCACTTCAGTAAAATTCACACACTCTCACAATCAATACGCTTAAAGACTAATCAATGACTTCTCATCAATAGTTGATGGAAAAACAATGCTGCCCTTCCCCCCTTATTTAAAATAAATTTTGGCCAAAAATTGTGAACAAGAAAAAAATAGTCATTACAGTTTTCCTTTTCTCTGTTTTTTTTTT
>NW_006346592.1:0-483 GCF_000327345.1 Myotis davidii
GTCCCCGAGGCACTGTGGTTGGGGGGCTGAGGGAGAGGGATGCCCTGCACACCTCTCTACCCACCCTAGAACTGCTACACAGTCAAGAAACACTTTTCTGCCTTAACTACAGAAATGTTGTGATCAGGTTGTGACCACAGCCAAGCTGAACCTAAACACTAACTATGGTGCCAGGAGGCCTTTCCACTCAGTCCTTCCTGTTCATACGGACAAGTCACACATGTGACTTTGTAATGTATTTCTACAATAAGTACTTTTCTGTATATTTTACATTCTTCATAATAATTTAATGGTTGCAGGCTATTCCATAAAGTAGCATTATTCCATAAATTGTAAGTCACTTTCCACTCTCTAAATAATGCTATAATGTGCAGAAGCCTTATTCTATATTTGCATCGTTTTTAAAAACATCATCGCCCTAGCTGGTTTGGCTCAGCGGATAGACTGTTGGTCCATGGACTGAAGGGTCCCAGGTTCGATTCC
>NW_006346593.1:0-483 GCF_000327345.1 Myotis davidii
ACAGTGCTTGTGTTACCATTAGGATAAAATTGTCAACTGCAAACATTTTCGGCAAATATGCACCCAAACACAACAACTGTGCTGTTGCTGACTTTTCTCTATTGTGTCTCAACCTTGCCATTTTTTTATATTAGTGCAAAACCAATGTAGCTGTCATTAGCATCAGAACGAAATTACCATTCTTCCCTCTCGGATGCTTCAAACTGTGGTTACAGTAAACGACGTAACACACAAACGATCTAACTTACCTTAGAGATATAGTACTCCTGCATGTGAAAATTCAATGAGTTGGTTTGTACGTTGTAACCATTTATTAGTTTAGAATAAATACCCCGTAACCGGAGCAGCCTAAAATTCCTACTCTCTGTGGGAACGAACAAACATACGAAGAATGTATATATTACACATGACCGGAATTAAAACGAAGCGGTGAGATTTAGTGAGATCAGGTATATATTTATAGATCAATGGTTGCACCAGCAA
>NW_006346594.1:0-483 GCF_000327345.1 Myotis davidii
TCAAAATCTTGCTCTATGAGCTTTGGTAAACCAGACTCCTCTTCATCTAACTTTTTTAAGAATGACTTTCTCTTTATAATAGAAGCAATGAAATAGCATTACTCTATTTTCATTTTTATTTATATTTTTAAGCATCACTTATATATCACTGGTTTTCCAGATGTCGATGGTTGATTTTCTCCTGAATGAGGGTTCGGTTAGGGATGGTTAAACCACCCAGTGTTCTTTCTGGATTCCAGACTAGTTTAAAGCAATACCAATTCCCCATCTCACTTTCCATCTTTTCCTAGAAGGAAGGAAGGTGAAAGGTTAGTACACACTTCAACTTTATGGTGATTTCATTTAGATTTGCCCTGAAAGTTTTGTGTCACTTAATCCAAGTTGATTGGTCCTGCTCCTAAGAAGACTACATCTTATCATTAATATTTAAATACTTAGACAAGTTTGAAAGAAGTTGGGCTGAGCACACAGAAAATGAGCTCT
>NW_006346595.1:0-483 GCF_000327345.1 Myotis davidii
GTTCGATCCCCAAAGGGGTCGCAACTCACAGCTTGAGAACCGCTGTTCTTAAGGTAAACCAACATGGAATGGTGCCAAGTATCCTCGACTGAGACAGAAATAAGTGCAGAGTACAGAGGGGATATGGGAATGGTTGATCAAAGATGAGCAGGATTGAGAAATAATGAGAAAAATGGAAGTAGTTTGATACCCAGATACACATGGTTGGGCTTGACTTAAGGTGTTCTCACCATCTAAGAGCGCGTTAATTATTTTGGGGGAATAGACCCAAGGTGGAGACTAACTCAAGGATGGAATTCAGAGACTAACAAGAGCAGTGGTTGTTTTATTGTTGTTTGTTTTCTTTTACATGTGTCCTGATCTTTAGTATGGTAAAAGAAAACAAAAAAACATACATGACGCCATAATTATAGGTACATACATATTTCAGTGTTATGTTGAATTGTTTCCTGCATATTACATGTTAAGAGCAAATAAAAAAAA
>NW_006346596.1:0-483 GCF_000327345.1 Myotis davidii
TTTCTTCAAACTCAAATTTCTGTTCTAGGTTTGAAATATCTGTATTTCCCTTTTACATTGTTATTTGTAAACTTGTAAATTCTCTAATATTTTTTTGACACACGAGTTTTCTAAAATGTTCCATTAACTAGCTAAAAAATAAAGTATTAAACTTGGCTATATCTTATAATGTGTTTGGAAATCTAATTCTTTTCCTGTTAGTTTCCTGGTCTCTTGTTTAACAAAAATCTCTGTGAAGACATTATCTACTTTATGGATTGAGGAGATAACAGCATTTGCTGCTGGGGATATTAATATAAGGGAAAAATAATTCCTGTCCCCTAGGAGTTTAGAATCTAGCAAAGGAGAAAGATTTGTAAATAACTGATCAAAGGAGGAATGAGATGAAGCTTTCCTAGAGGAACGGGGTAGGGGAAGGTGGTCGGGCAATTCTATCACATATTTTCCTCCTTTATTGGCAGCAGCAACTCACTGCATGTTTTT
>NW_006346597.1:0-483 GCF_000327345.1 Myotis davidii
TCCTCAGGTGAGGATTAAAAAAAAAAGAAAAGAAATCTACTTTATCTTTTTTTTTTCTGGGTAATTCATTTTATTTCTTGGGAAATTTTTGCCTGCCCCTGGGTAGTACGATTTTTCCATATGTTTTCTTCTATAAATGTTATATTATAGCTTTTATATTTAGATCAAAGTCAAGTTCCCTGTCTCCCCTCCCCTGCCAATAGATATCCAGTTCTCGAACACCAACCTTAACCATGTTTGCATGAGTCTATTTTTTGGATTCTGTATTTTTATCCTGTCATCTAGATTTCTACTTTTTCACCAACCTCACACTCTCTTGATTATTGGAGCTGTATATTGTTTTAAAATTAAGGAGTATAGTTCTTGTTATGTAACTTTGTTATACAACTTTGTTATTTTTCAAAATTAGTTTGATTAGTCCAGGTTCTTTACATTCTCATATAGATTTTAGGATTGACATGTCAATTCCTAAAACAAAACAAA
>NW_006346598.1:0-483 GCF_000327345.1 Myotis davidii
GGGATATAAGAGAAAGATGGTCCCAAGGTTTTTGATGGGAGCAAATAAGTATAAGGTTGAGTGGCCACTGGATGAAATGGCAAGAGGGAGGGTAAAGCAGGTTTTTAAAGAGGAAATAGTAAGAGCTAAAATTTCAATGAGTTAAGTTTGCAATGCCTGTTTGATATCTCAGTGGAAAAAATCAAGCAGACAGTTATATGACTTTGATATGTAACTTTGAAGTTTAGGAGCGAGCTGAGATATATACTCAAGGAGTTTTCAGCACACTAATGCTATTTTAATATGCGATAATGAATTATGTCAACAGAGGAGTGAGTAAAGATGAACAAGATACAAGCACTAAGCTCTGGGGAAAAGAGCAAAGGGTACTGAGAATAGAGGTCAGTAAGTAAGAGGGAAATACAAAGAGAAAGCTGACCCGCATGCCAAGGAAAGAAAGAATACCAAGTCAGAAGTGGTGATCAGTGTTTTCAGATGATGCTA
>NW_006346599.1:0-483 GCF_000327345.1 Myotis davidii
TTACTCATTACAAGTAGTCTTCGACTACTCAGTTTAATATTCTGCATTAATATCTGCTGGAACAAATTCTACACAAAGGATGGCATCTTAACATGTTACAGTGGGAACTAAGTTTTCATTAAAAATATATTAATTGTTTGTACCATTTGGGTACATTGAAAAACCATTGTCAATTTATTTGCTACTAAAACTCTATGAGAAGATGCAACTTTTTGAAAATATTGATGAAAAACACTCCTGGTTGTCAAGATACATATCCCATTTCATATGATTCCTTTTTATTAATATGAAACATTAGCAACACTCTATGTAGAGTAAATGTCCCTTATGCTATTGAATCTGTAGATCTATCCTATGACCGTCCACTGTGACCTCAGGCTATCCTTCTCATGCCATTACATTCTGGTATTTGATAACAATGTAGGTAAATATCAATATGGGAGGAAACCCTTTTTAGAGAAAGTGGTAGGGAGGGGGAGAGAC
>NW_006346600.1:0-483 GCF_000327345.1 Myotis davidii
TGCATGAATGACGCCCAGCCACCTGAGCCACACCGGCCAGGGCATAATTTTTTATTTTACTAGTATTCTCTCATTCCTTGAAAACCTCTGGGGCTAGATTTGAGATGTTTCATAAAGAAAGTATTAATGGAGTACCTGCTAGTTGTGTAAACTGCTAAGTAGAGGGAATAAGGTATCAGATTGTGTAACCTCTGTAAAAATAAACTTCTCTCTTTAATACGTCAGCTAGAAAATAAAGACTTACTCTTACTGAGGGCGCATCTGGTCACTCTAAAGCTGGAGGTGTCAATGCTCCTTACAGACTCACTGAAAGAAGTTATAGTATTCTCATCTCCCCGCTTCGACTACACATTGATATCTAATGAAATATTTTTGCTATAATTTCCTTAATAAAGACTACCCTGCTTTCATATTTGTCCTCATAATAACAGGTTAGTTTTCCAGATACTCTGTCACAACGCAATGCCAGATTTTTTTTTTTAA
>NW_006346601.1:0-483 GCF_000327345.1 Myotis davidii
TTTTAAGTAGTTCATTAGTGTTGATTATGTTCACATTGTTTTACAATCTCCAGAACTTTTTTATCTTGTAAAACTGAAACTTTATATCCATTACATAGCCGCTCCCATTTACTCCATCACAAATCCCCTAACAACCACCATTCTCCTTTCAGCTTCTTAGTTTGACTTCTCTAGATACCTCATATAAGTGAAGCCATTTACTGTTTGTCTTTTTGTGACCAGTTTATTTTACTTACATGTGATGTCCTCAAGGTTGTTGTTGATACATGTTGTCATCAACACTGTTTAAATCGGGTTATTTGGTGTGTGTTTTTGTTGAGTTGTAGAAGTTTCTAATATATTCCGGATATTAGGTCATCAGATATATGCTTTACAACTATTTCCTCCACAGCTCCACAGGTTGCCTTTTCGTTCTGTTGATTGTGTCCTTTGATTTATAGAAGTTTTAAATTTTGGTAAAGTCCAGTTGAAGTTTGTAATTTT
>NW_006346602.1:0-483 GCF_000327345.1 Myotis davidii
TTTCAGTCACTTTTGGATGCAAGGTTTAGCTGTTTAAGATAATGTAGATATCTTTTAAAAAGTGTAACATTTGCCCACCAAGCAGATGTTAAGGTATGATTGACAAGGGTATGTTGTCATGTTGTTACTTACATTATTTATGTTAACACTTGGGTTTCATAGAACCTCATAATTAAGTATTGTATATAAATACTTATAAAAATATACTAGTGTTCTAAGGCTGCCATAACAAATAACAGCCCAGGTTGCCTTAAGAGCAGGAATTTATATCTTCAGAGTTCTGGAAGCTGGAAGTATAAGGTTAAGGTGCAGACAGTGTTGGTTTTGTTCTCAGGCCTCTTGCAAATGGTCACCTTTCTATTGTGTTCTCATGTTCTCATATGGTCACCTCTCAGTCTGTGTGTTGTCTGTGTCCTAATCTCTCATACAAAGATGCCAGTCAGATTTGATTTGGGCCCAAT
Source organism: Myotis davidii (assembly GCF_000327345.1). Lineage (NCBI taxonomy): Eukaryota > Metazoa > Chordata > Mammalia > Chiroptera > Vespertilionidae > Myotis > Myotis davidii. The sequence goes on from NW_006346602.1 coordinate 462, forward strand.
CATCTGACTTTTTTTTTTTTTT
>NW_006346603.1:0-483 GCF_000327345.1 Myotis davidii
AAAAAAACTCTCTAAAAAAGCCGAAATGAACTACCCAAATGGAAATTGGGTCTCTAGGGTACATTTCACCACCCTGAGTAGAACACTCCCTTTCCTGCACTTCAATAAGCTCCCCTTGAAACCAAGATGTCCCAGCGAGGGAAGGCCACCTGGCTCAGTTCCAGCTAACAATATAGAAGAGGAAATCCAATGGGGCTCCCCTAAAAACTAATAAGCTTCCTAATAAAAGTCTCAGATGCAAGACAAGACGTTGTTTATCTTCCTGTCTGGACCATACCCTTGATAGTGGAGAAGCAGCAGCCATCTAGTGACCATAGGTGACCAGCAAAGTGAGGAAATAAAAATGAACTAAACATAGCAAAATTAGAAACTAGAAAGAGCTGAGATCATTTTTAACTTGTCTACCTGCTAAATGAGACCTAGAACCGCCTAGGTTCACTCCTCTTCTGAAGTGAGATAATAAATATCTAAATTGTTGAGGCC
>NW_006346604.1:0-483 GCF_000327345.1 Myotis davidii
TTCTGTAGGGAATGGGGATGAGGAAGGGGGACCGCACTCATAGCCCTGCCCCCACCCCAGCCTGGGACTCTGGGAGAACTGTTTTCCCTCTTTAGGTCTCATTGCCCTTGTCTGTAAAATGATATGTTTGGGCTGGATGCCCTGGATTTACCTCTTCCAACTTGATTTCTACCCTTAATTAAATGTTTGGGCTGCCAGAGTGGTATGCCCCCACACACCCACTTCCTTCTTTTTATCCTCTTCTCTACATCTCTCTCCTCTGGGCCAGAGTGTGTCTTATCTTTGCGAGTTTCTTTCCATTCTGCACATTATGAGTTTCAGCATTTCTGTTGCCCTAGAAAGTCTATATTTCTGAGATTGTGCACTGTTTCCCTTTTTAGAACATCTCATAAACTCCCTTCTTGCTTTTCCATCATCCTGGCCAAACTGCTCTCACCTTGGTTCAGAGGGGAGTGTGAGTGTGTGTGTGAGTGTGTGTGTGTG
>NW_006346605.1:0-483 GCF_000327345.1 Myotis davidii
GGCATTAGGAGGTTGAGAACCACTGGCTAAGTCTATATTAATTTATTATGCAGCAATGAAAAATGAATACAGGAACTGAGCAGTTCTTCAGTAAAGAAATCTGTTTGTTAATTACACATTTCCAAACTTATTTTGGAGAAGAAAATTACATTTGGGTAAGAGTTTAGAATTGTACATATAGGGTCTATTGAGTACGTAGAACATACAGGACACAGTGCTTGAGTGAATGAATGGGTAAATACATGCGTGCTTGAATGAACATATTCCGACAATGCTTTAGATCTTTAATGAGGACGCTCACCAATACAAGTCATTCTTCCTGGGAAATTCCTATGTTTTTCCATAGTTTCAATTATACTCTGTACTCCAGTGGCTCCCAGAAGTACACCTCTAGTGAATTTCCTCTTGCAAGATATATATTTCAACACCCATGTTAAGAAATACCCACTGGAGGACAGAGAGTTAGAAACATCAATGAGAGAG
>NW_006346606.1:0-483 GCF_000327345.1 Myotis davidii
TCTAGGGGGTAGTAGAGAGATAGAAAAAAATGACACAGAAGAACTGATAGGGGCATTTCAGTTGTAGGTTTCAATTTTTAGGTTGAGGAAATAAAGTAAAAATCCAGCAGTGAAATAGAAGAAAAGGAGATTTTCCACATAAGTGGCATTCTCAAAGTATGAGAGGAGATTATCTCAACAGGGAGAGTGATCAACTGAGTCAAATGGTCTAACAGGTCAAACAAGATGACTAATCAGTTACCACTGCATTTGTCAAACTGGTGATTGGAAAAGAACAATTCTACAAGGAGACAGTAGCTGCCCCAAGCGGAAAACACTTGCCTTCTCACATGTACCTCATGCAACAGTAACAAAAGCACACAGTTAAAACTGGCTTAGAATATTCTCCATGTTCCAAATGCATCTGCTTCAGAAATACTGCTTCTTAAACTTTCGTTTAAACAAATCTGCATAAGAGACATCTCTTTAGGTGTTAGATCACAG
>NW_006346607.1:0-483 GCF_000327345.1 Myotis davidii
AAGTTTAGATAATAATGACTATGATGACAACAATGATGTTTGTAACAGCAAACATTTTTTAAAAACACCTTATAAATTAAAAAGTACTTTAGTTTCCAATGAATTCCTACCGATCTTCAAAAACTGTATCTCTTTTCAAATTCCCTTAATTTATAGAATCCAAGTACTATTTTAAAAACCCCGTATTATTCATCCAAATTATCTCTCACATCTGTCCTCATTCTCACTAGGCCATTGTTCACTGGCTCAGGTCCGGCTCTTACTGTCACCCAGATAATTTCCAGAGATTTTAAATTTGTCTCCCTGCCTTTAGACTCTTGCCCAACAACCCGTCCTCTGTAATGCAACCAGAACAACTTCTTAAAACACTGGAAAGATATGGCAATTGTGAGCATCATCCAGGTATGTCCCAGCATCTGGTTAATATGAAAACCTGTACATGGCTAATTTTGCTGCTGAAATAAGTGAAATGATGATTCCTCC
>NW_006346608.1:0-483 GCF_000327345.1 Myotis davidii
CTTCAAGAAAATCAAATGAAAATATTTGTTGCTGATGATACAATTCAAGCTTTCAAGCAAATAGTATTCTAGAAAATACATACATGCTTAATAGCCTCCAATTAGTGAAAAACTTTTCTGTGAAAACATTAACAAATATGTTTTTGATATTTATAATGAGATGTGTCAACATTTGAAAGACCTGTGTAACTCAGCGAACAAATAATTCCCAAATGACCAATCCCTGACATTAAATAATCATGCCTGGGCAAAGGGGAATGATAGATCAATGTATGCAAATGTAACCAAGTACAAAAAGTTCACTAACATTAAAGAAATTACTTCTTGTCAAGTTTTGGTGTAGTATTAACGAAGAATACCTATAGGATTCTGAAAAACACTATTAGGATATTTCTGCCACTTCCAACTCCATGTCTTTGTGACTTTCTTCATATACTTCAACCCCCACTCCTCCTTTCCCCCTCTAAACACCCCACATCACAA
>NW_006346609.1:0-483 GCF_000327345.1 Myotis davidii
GTGATATTAACATTATAAGTTTTGAGGTTAGTATCTTAATGGCCTGACACGTACACTAAAATCATTCAAACAAATAAAACCTTTCAGTAGCTTTCATTTTCTTAATCTATAATCAAAGAGGGGGAAGAGTATTGCAATTTTTCATCCTATTATAAAGATAGAAAAAAGGAATCCCTTTCATAAATGACTTTGAGAGATACTCTACTAGTAAAGTCTTTCTGCTTTACACACTCCTATTCTCAAGCCTTTATTTCACTTTTTCTGATAAACCATAGTTGCACTTACTAGAAATCTTGTGATTCTAATTATTAGGCTTAACTTGTCAAAAATTTATTCAGAACATTATCCATTTAGATATATTTGCATTATATATCATTGCACTTTTTTGTCAATTATATGCACATATACAACACTCACACTGTTCAATCTATATAAACACCTTGTTTAACTTATCCACACACACAAGTACACACACAATTTCAT
>NW_006346610.1:0-483 GCF_000327345.1 Myotis davidii
CTAGGGAGCTCTGACAAAGGCTACTTACAAGTCTCTTTTTCAGAAGTGCTTTTGGGCATCACAGGTGTCTCTGCTCAGCGACCTGTCCAGGAGGATCCTGCAGGAGGAAGTGAGAAGGCTCCTCAGGGTGCAGCTGGCACAACCCAAGGTCCTGGAAAGACAGTGCGGTGAGGAGGGATTGGGTGCTGTGGTGTCTCCTCTGTTCTGGATGGAGGATCCCCTCCATCCTCACTCAGAGTCTCCACCTGTCCACTCCAGGACCTTCCCCTCCCCTTATGCTGGCCTGAAATAAAACACTCAGAACAAGGCTACACACCCCTGAGACTAGCCAGAAGGATTTGGGGTGGCCCCACATCTGGCAACACCTGCCCAGAGTCTAACACGTGTCACCAAGGAACCATAACTATACTCTATTGAGTCCATCTGTCCTGGGATGATGTCCCACTCAGTCCTTACCTTGTCACCCTGCGGCAACTGAAAAAA
>NW_006346611.1:0-483 GCF_000327345.1 Myotis davidii
GAGATAGTAGACAAATTTCAGAGCTGAAGATTCTGGAATATTTGCATGTGTGAGTCCCTGAGCTTGGGATTTGGGGACTCAGAGTGAGAAAGAACATCAAAGTTGTGGAGTTTGGGGTCTTGGTAGAGAAGAATAAAAGATTTAAGGGTATTGGAATAAGACAGAACACGTGGCTGTGGATTTGGGGATCTTTTGCTGAGGATGGAGGTAGGTTTAAAGTTCTCCGGACTGGAGATTCCAGAGAATGGATTTGAAGGTCTTGAGGTGAGAAGCACCCCAGCAGTGGATGTGGGCTTCCTGGGGGAAGAAATATATGAGGAGTCCAGCTGGATCATGGAGTCAGCTCCTGACCCAGATGCTGACCTGCTTTTGTTTTGGACATAATACCACCTCTTGATGCCCAGAATCCTCATTGGCACCTCAAAGCGGAGTCAAGATGGCATGCCACAGGACTGCCCATTCCTGGTTGGGAAAGGGAGAGAC
>NW_006346612.1:0-483 GCF_000327345.1 Myotis davidii
CCTCTCTGAAATCAATAAAAATATATCTTAAGAGAGAAAAAAGTGTTCACATACAATTACAATACAAAGAATGTAAGCTTCCACAAAAAGGCACATTCCAAATAAGATACAGAATAGTCAAGAAGCACATGAAAAGATTCTTAACGTCATTAGTAATTAGGGAAATTCAAATCAAAGATACCATCTCGAGATACCACCTCACACTAGGATGGCTATACCAGAATTAACAATATATATTTGTAAAAATCAGAAAATGAGTATCAGGGAGCATGTGAAGACACCAGCGCCTATCACGCTGCTGGTGGAAATGTCCATGGGCAGCACTGGGGGAAAGTCCAGCAGTATTTCAATTGGGTGAACAACTGTCACATGGCCCAGCAATTCCACTCTGGGGCAGACGCTGAAAATAACGGAAAACAAACGGTCAGACAAAAACATGTGCCTGGATGTGAACAGCAGCACTGCTCACAGCAGGCCAAAGGC
>NW_006346613.1:0-483 GCF_000327345.1 Myotis davidii
ACCACTGAGCCACACTGGCTGGGCAAGAAAACATTCTTACTCAACTGTCAAGTTGTGCCAATTCTAGGTCCCTGAATCAAGGCATGAGCAGGTGACACCCAGGCTGATCAGAGGAATACCTATTTATTTGTTTATGCATAGGAGTATGGCTCAAAGAGAGACATTTGGAATCCTTCTCAGGTTGTTTTCAAGCACTGGAAAAGGTACACTCTTCAGTGGAAATAACAGCTGTAAGAATGATATAGGTCAGAGCAGCCAGTGGCTGGCTATCTTTGCTACCTCATGAAGATAACATATTTAGGAATGAAGCGACCACATACAAAATCCCACCCAAGAAACAGAGACATTATCCGAATGATACCATATGCACCCATTGATCTAGGCACTCCTGAAGTAATTTAATAGCATAACAGGCAATATTTATCAACAGGCAATATTCCATCTACTGAGACATACTAGAGAATCTAAACAAAATATTTTTTT
>NW_006346614.1:0-483 GCF_000327345.1 Myotis davidii
GGAGATGGAGATGGAGAGTGCTTGAGTCCCTCCGGCACTCCCAGGTCTTTCACAAGTGAGGGTATCCTCTCTGTTCTCTTGGCTCTATGCATGTGCCTTCCAACCTTCCAGATAAAATCTGATTGGCACACTTCAGATTGTCAACCCAAGAAGGCATGACCGGGGAGAGCCATGGGAATTGCTTAATAATCCTTATGGTAATAACAAGTATAATGAAAACCATATTGGATTATAATTTTACAATTTGCAAAGTGCTTCAGCTAAAAAGCAAATCAAGCTTTATGATGCTGGTAAGAGCAAGCAGAACATCAGAACATATCTGTTGAAACTTCTGAAATGGGGGATAATGGAGTATTGTTAATAAACTGAAAGAGGAAAACTATATGATTGCAAAGATCTTAGTAACTATGTTTCTGTCCCTTTTTGATAAAAATAGATTATTTTTTTATTAGCATGGTTGTTTTAAGAAAGTCAAAGGGCATC
>NW_006346615.1:0-483 GCF_000327345.1 Myotis davidii
TTTAAAGAAAATAAAGTCAACAGTTATTCTGTGTGTTTTGCAAACTCTTCATGAAACCAACGCACTCAGTATGGGTTGACAAGTGAATTCAGCAGCATGATTCTTCTCTTTTCATGCCATTCTCCTTGGCATAGACAGAGATTGGATGGCTTATGATGAGATGTTAGAAACCTCTCATAGAGGTATCTGCCCAGCACCAACCAGAGCTATTTATTGCAATAGAGAATCTTAGATGGAAGGTGCCAGAGGGAGGTTATTAAACTATTCTCATGAGATAGTGGTTTAAATGGGCTACACACAAGATGTCACAAAAACAAATTATTTGGAAGCAAGGACGTACCAAACTTGCTTTTTTCAACACTCCAGAGTCCTTATAATTAATCACACATTCAAGCATGAATCCAGTTGTATAGCAACTGTTCACCGTAAATATGTGATGAGCTCTTCTTTATAAGTGATTTTTCCCAAGTGACTCTTAAGCAT
>NW_006346616.1:0-483 GCF_000327345.1 Myotis davidii
TACACATGAAAGAAAAGTACATACTGGAAAAGAACAGAAATGTAAAAGGTATGCTGCTAAGTACCATAGAAGAGACCATATGCTATCTCCAAGTTCTAATTATCCACAGTACATTAATCTTACCATATATGGGCATACTCATTTATCCTGATTGTACATACCTTTTCTATTCCTCAGCTTTATGGGAAACAGCTTTCTGCCTTGTGTATAGATCAATAATCTTCCCAAAAGGCACAATGAGTGGATGAAGTAAATATATTGTAATTCTTGCCCTGAGTAGTAGAAAGTTTTCTGTTTGTTCCCTTAAGAGAGAAGCAAACAATTACATTTATCTTAATGACATTATGTTTTATAGTACCTGTCATCATTTCCTTCTAAACATTAAACAAGTTTGCAGTCTATAATGTAGACACTTGGTATAAATTTTTAAAAATCACTTTCTTTTTTTTCTTCATTTAAATTCTTTATTGTTGAAAGTATTAC
>NW_006346617.1:0-483 GCF_000327345.1 Myotis davidii
ATGATTGCCTTGGCTAACACAGATAGCTATATCCTGGCTGCAATGGCATATGATCGTGCTGTGGCCATCAGCCGGCCACTTCATTACACAATGATTATGAGCCCACGAACTTGTATCCTGTTAGTTGTTGGGTCTTGGGTGGTTGGAAACACTAATGCCCTCCCCCACACTCTGCTCACAGCTCGCCTGTCCTTCTGTGGAAACCAGGAAGTGGCCAACTTCTACTGTGACATTGTACCTTTGCTCAAGTTGTCCTGCTCTGACATCCACTTCAATGTGAAGATGATGTACCTTGGGGTTGGTGTTTTCTCTGTGCCATTGCTGTGCATCATCATCTCCTATGTTTGGGTCTTTTCCACAGTCTTACTAGTGCACGTTCCATCCACTAAGGGTGTGCGCAAAGCCTTCTCCACCTGTGGTTCCCACCTCACAGTGGTTTCTTTGTATTATGGGACAGTCATGGGCATGTATTTCCGCCCTCTG
>NW_006346618.1:0-483 GCF_000327345.1 Myotis davidii
ATTATTATTCTAAGTCGCCTTTCAGTGTGAAGAATAATTCATTTTTGTTTGAATTTTACTCACTATCCCAATTATGGTGTGACTGTGGCCAGCATAGTTCAACTCAGAACCTTGGTTTCCTTCTCTCTGTAATGGGAACTTAAAATTGCCCAGAACATCTTGAAGGGATGTTCTGGGGGAGTAAAACATTGAACAAAGGTAAAACACCTCCCAGCTTAGGGCCTGAAACAGACTCATCAATACATGTATATATGCTTTCTGGTATTCATTCAACAGGTAGTACATTTCCTGTGTTGGGCCAGATATTGTGGAGATCAGTAAACCAAAAGTAGATCCCTGCTTCTGTAGGGCTTGGTGGACTTGCGTTCTAATTGCTTTAATATTCTTAAATTTCCATTACAAAATTTCTATTGGTGTATTAGAGTTCTCCAGAGAAACTGAACCAATATGGTGCACTTTGTGTGTGTGTGTGTGTGTGTGTGT
>NW_006346619.1:0-483 GCF_000327345.1 Myotis davidii
CGCAATTTAACAGCCTTTGAATGTGGGATATATCAACGGGAAAATATAGTCAAGCTTTTATTTTGTGTATCTGTCACAATTCCCATTAAGAATTTTAGCTGATCTTGCTTCTTACAAATTATGAGCACTCTCTATATGATTGATAACAATGGCGTGTTTCTAAAGCAGAGAGGTTCATAAGGTTTTATTATATCCCATGGAAGAACATCAAGTTGTTCTATGCTCCCATGAAAAGCTAAGAAATTATGTCAGTGAAAAGTCTTCTGAAAGTGAATCATTTACACCGACAAAAACATAGAGCAATAGTTGGCATTATAGAAGTTTGATGATTTTGAAGAAATACATGCCAAGATACATCCCAGTTAAATCTGCAAAATTAGACATTAATAATCAAATGCTTCACTACCAAAATAATCCCATGGAACTTTTTTTAAAAAAATATGTTTCTACTGACTTCAGAGAGAGGAAGGGAGAGGTAGAGAG
>NW_006346620.1:0-483 GCF_000327345.1 Myotis davidii
AAATCAACACCATTTTTGTTGTGCTCTTGGCATGGTGCCATATAATATAAACTAAATACAAACTACATCCAAAAATAGATGATAAAGACTTAAATGAGGACAGCGGCAATGAAATCGAGAAGGGAAATGTTCATAGGTAATTCTCTTCAACATTCATGGTGTACACACACTTTGGAAAAAACCAGAATTTGCTTCTGCTTGCTGGGGTTTGAGTCTACTGGTCTACATGGGATGCACTAGATGAGCTGCTAACCTCAGATTTTGTTCCTCAAAATGAGAGGATGAGACTAAACTTTAATTTCCCTGTTAACTCTAGAGACTCAGTGAGTCTGTGACCTCATCTTAGTTAAGAACATGCTGTCTCATATAAAAAATTCAAAGAATTCAAGAATTAATCTCAGTTTGCATTAGAGAAAGAAATTGTCATTTTGCTAATATTCAGCTACAATTTTTTTCTTTTTTTTTCTTTTTTTAAAAATATAT
>NW_006346621.1:0-483 GCF_000327345.1 Myotis davidii
TTTTGAGAATTAGCTACACACTGTGTACTTAAAAAGTAATTTTTTGGATGCTTATCTGAGTTTCTAGGACTTTGAGTGGCAGCCACCCAATCACAGGGAGCATCATTGACTGAGGGCCCAGCTGCTGGGCTCCAGCTCATTTGTTTTGTGGCCGTGTTTCCCTCAGGCTGCTCCAGACCAATGACTGAGGGGAACTAAGGCAAGTCTGGTGTCGGCTAAATTTCCTCAAAGACTCCCAGGTGCTTTGTCAATTCTTACACTGCACACTCCCCAACCCTCCTTCTTTGTCTGCTTCACTTGGAGGTCACACTTAGAACTTAAAATGTGGTCTGATGGCTCTCCCCACCTTCCCCAACCCCTTCCTGCTTTTCTCTCACACAGGCATTTCCCTGAAAAAATATTTCCTAAATGAATCTCAATCTTAACATCATCCCCTAGAAAGACCTAGCCAGTGGTCAGTAAGCTCATTAGTCAACAGAGCCA
>NW_006346622.1:0-483 GCF_000327345.1 Myotis davidii
GTGAAGTCATACAAACATAAAAGGGAAGAGTGTCCCAGGTAGACTGCAGAGCTATGTTTTGGTTGGCCTTACTACTCAACAGCAAATGGAACGATTCTTCTCCCATATTTTCCTGACTCAACTCTTTCGAGCACAATCATTGATCTTCCAAGGAGGGAATCGGAGAAGAGGGTGAGGCCAAGAGTTTTGAAGTTTGAGATTTTGAAAGGAAGGGGATCAAATACTATGAAAGTCAGTTTCATGAGTAAACTGGGTGTGAAAAAAGTAGGAAATTCTTAGGCACAGGACTAGGAAAACACTGAAAGCCATTCAGCTTGTAAGTTGTATAAGTTGAAGGCTTGAAAAGACCATAGAATGAGTCATAGGTCTGACACAAGGCATACCTGGGAATGAATGTCAGTTTTACCAATTAATAGTTTCATGATCTAAGAGTTTCTTTATCCCAATTTTATGCCTGGAGCCAGTCCATCCTTGCTGTTTCAA
>NW_006346623.1:0-483 GCF_000327345.1 Myotis davidii
TTTTTTTAAAATCTCTACCATAGCAAATAGAAAGCTATACAAATAAAAATCAAAACGGTGCCCTCGTGTAAAGCAAGCTTTGAGTAGGTCAAATGAAAATGAGCAAAGTCCAGAACTAGAAACAAACACTTGGTCAAATGGAAAGCATTTCTGGACGCCTGCCTTTCAGACCTGCCTGCCTCCCAAGCTGTTATATAGTGATATAGAAAATACTTCACATATCGTAGAGATAACATGAGGATGAAAGGCATGTTTGAAGTTCTTGAAACTATTCTGAGAAAACTACTTGAGAAAACACAAGCTCTGTCAGTAATACCATGGAGTCCATTATTAAAAACAGCCATCACTTTCCATCCTTTTCATCTTTCTGTCATATTTTTTGACATTAAAATATCACATTATAATTAACATTTTCTAAATTAGTCTTCTTTCACAAAATAAATGCCAAAAGCAATACCAAAACCAAATCCTCATAAACTGAGA
>NW_006346624.1:0-483 GCF_000327345.1 Myotis davidii
TTATTGCTGGAAGTCTAGGAGGGGCCAGCTCCCAGTCTCAAGTCCACACAGTGGCTGTGACACCCTCCATATCAAAGAATTGCAGCAGCAAAAATGAAACCATTTAAAAATTTAAAAATTGCAAAATGGCAAGTTCATACAGAAACCATGTTGCTTTACCATGTTGATTTATTCCAGCTCATTTCATGTTTCATTATCATTTTAGGCTTTTCAAAGTGACTCTACGTGACTGTGTTTTATCATTTAATATATCTTTTGCATGATTAGCCAAGTCAAGATTCGGGGGATGATTGTTGGTGTTCTGCCTTGCACGTCCTATAAATAAAACTGTTTTCTGGTAATCAAGAGCACCGTGAGTGCTTGACTATTTCAGAGCTTTTAAGGGGATTACACCTTTGAGCTTCACAATGACCTTGTAAGAACAGAGGCCAAGGGTTATTATTCCCATTTTATTTTATACTTATTTATTTAATTAATTTTATT
>NW_006346625.1:0-483 GCF_000327345.1 Myotis davidii
TTATATTCCACATATGAGTGAAATGATATGGTTTTTAACTTTTCTGTCTGACTTATTTTAATTTTCGGAATAGATTTACAGAAACGTTGAAAAGATCCCAAATACCCCTCCCCCAGTTTCCCCTACTGTTAACCTATGCCTATGGTATATTTGTCACAACGAAGGAACCACCTACCATTAGTACATTACTACTAACTAAATGCCACACTCTCTTCAGGTCTCATTTTCTCTAATGTCCTTTCCTGCTCCAGGACACCACAGTGCAGTTGGTTGTCCCATCTCCTTAGGCTCCTCTGCTCTATTTCACTTCCTCCAACTTTCCTTGTTTTTGAGGACCATGACAGTTTTGAGGATTACTGTCAGGTATTTTGTAGAATGACCCTCCCCCATTTGGGTTTTTCTGATGTTTTGCTCATGGTTTCGATGGGGTTATAGGTTTGGGGGAGAATGACCACAGAGGTGAAGTGCCCTTCTCATCACATC
>NW_006346626.1:0-483 GCF_000327345.1 Myotis davidii
GGCGCCTGAGCTGAAGGTCAGGCTGACAACACAAAATATATGTATTCATATTGGCAAGGTATGTTTCCACGGCATGGCTCTGCCGGACACCGCTGGATTCAGATGACAATCAGGTCAGGGGCCTTTCCCAGGCGCTCTCTACAAGGAGTCAATTAAATTTTAACTGTATGTTAGCCTAATTATGAATTCATCTTAACGTTTAAGTTTCACTGACAATTGATACCTTTCTACTTCCAAGAAAGCTACAAAATTAATAGAATTTGAGGATCCTTCAATTATCTCTGTGGCCTCAGAGAGATGGCATTGATGAAACAAACTCAGTAGAATTTTTCCGGTCATGGACATAAGAATCATGTCCACCTTACCCATTCTTTAACAAAGTGCCTGTAAGACTGCCCTCAGCTTGCCATAAAAATCCAGTGACCACCCACAGGTGGGAAACAAGAATCAGCACAGCAAAAATAAATAAATAAATAAATAAAT
>NW_006346627.1:0-483 GCF_000327345.1 Myotis davidii
AAAAAAGAAGAAAAAAGAGGTTCCAGATGATTTAAGTTCCATCAGATATAGGGTTTCCCTTCATTCTATTAGGTATATAGGCTGAGGACCTAATCACTTCAAGCCAATCAGAGATTGAGCTCTTTTGGAACTGGGTTGTCGTTTTAGTAAGACTTGGTCTAGCACTCATTTGTCACAGTTTCTCAGGCAAGTCCTTTCCTAACTTTTTATGAGAGCTGGTGGATTTCCTTCTCTTAATCCTGAAAGACTATGAGATATTTCATTTCTGCCACTTGGAGATTTTGAATTTAGCTCTTTAGTCTCCTGCTCCTCATAGCTTCAAAATTTTGCAGATGTCTTAAGGGAAACGCTGTATGTTTGAGGCAGGTCCCCTCCTTGCAATATTTTGCCTCCTAAGCATTATGAAAATATGGGAGGTTTTGTTTCATTCTTTGGCCTAGCTACCTATTCTCCTGCACAGCTCTAGGATTCAGTAAATGCCCA
>NW_006346628.1:0-483 GCF_000327345.1 Myotis davidii
AAAAATGTGTAAGAATCTTTGAGCAGGACCCAGGGAAACAGTGTAGCCTATCTAAATAGCTAATCATTGAACTTTATAAGCGGGCCTGTTGAAGTAAGAAGTTTAATTCACCTTGTTGCTGGGGGCTGTAAGGCTTTTTAAAGCAATTTATTTGAACTCCTTACATTCCAATATTACTTTCCTTTCAGGAGCTCAAAATATTTTATGTGTTTCTTTTCAATATTCTGTGATGCAGAGCCAGCTATTATCATTTCCCTTGATAAATAGGGAAACAAATTACCTGCTTTAAATTGCAAAGAGATTTAATATCAGGTTTGAACTCTGGGTTCCTCCTTTCCACTGGTCTCTGTTGTTTGAGTGCATGGCGACTTTTCTGGAATTGTCAAATATGAGACCTTGAAGGGATTATCATCATAGTTTTTGATATAAGGACCAAAAATCGATCATTCTCCTTCCTCTAGAACAGGAGAAGGGAGCCTTTTT
>NW_006346629.1:0-483 GCF_000327345.1 Myotis davidii
AAAATAATGAACCTGTTATTGTTATCATTTTATTAAGAAAAATTCTATTAGACTTTGTGCATATGCTCTGGTATGAATGTTTGTGTCCCCACCAAATTCACACACTGAAATTCTAACACCCAAAGATGATTGTGTTAAGAGGTGCTTAAGGCATAGGGTGAGGTCCTCAATGATGGGATTAGTGCCTGTACAAGGAAGAATCCAGAGATCGCGAGCCTCCTTCCTCTGTGTGAAGACAGAGCAAGAAGGCACTGTTTATGCCGGTGAGCCCTTACTAGACACGGCATCTGCAGTTGTTCTAATCTCGGACTTTCCAAATCCAGAACTATAAGAAATAATTTCTGTCGTTTGCAAGCCACCCAGTCTATGGTGTTTTGTTACAGCAGTCCAAATAGACAGCAAATAAGAGCCCTCAGGTATTTCAGAAATGTAAAAATATAAAAGGAGAAGAAGAGCAGGAGAAAGAGGAGGAAGATGAAGAAG
>NW_006346630.1:0-483 GCF_000327345.1 Myotis davidii
GCATTAGGAAGGTTGAGAACCACTGCTCTGTAGCATATGAATTTAGACTGTGATCAAGAAGTAGACTTAAGACATAGAGATTCTACCTCATTAACAGATTTTAAAATTGATTCCTGTAAAATATTAATTGGATATAGGCAATGAGTTTGCCAAAGCATCCCAAAAATATTTTGTGCTTTTAAGTAGCTTCCACCTCCCTTTAATAGTGATATGTTAAGCTTATAAGCATTGTATGATGGCCTGTTGTTTTAAATTATAAAATTCTATTTTCAGCATATGTCCCAGATCTCACAAATTGAAAGAGAAAGTCAAATTAATGGGCCAATGGAGGGATGTCAGCATAGCATTGTCAAAGAGTAGAGGACTTGGCCTGGGGGTCTCTGGATTATGTCAAAGTGCTGTCACCTACTAGCTGTAGAATTTAAAGTAAGTCAGTCCCAGAATTTCTCCAACTTTCAGCTCCCTACACAGTGGAAGAGAAGA
>NW_006346631.1:0-483 GCF_000327345.1 Myotis davidii
AAATTCCTATCACCTAGTGACATTGTAGCCACTATAACCTTGTAACTAACTCAGTGCATTACTCATGCGTTTGTGGTGATGCTGGTGTACACAAACCTACTGTGTTGCCATTCACATAAAAGTATCGCACTTACGTTCAGTACACAATACTTGATGATAATAAATGACTGTTACTAGTTTTTGTACTTATTGTACTATACTTTATTATCTTCAAGTATACTCTTTCTGCTTATAAAAAATCCCCGTAAAACAGCATGCTGGCAGTAGCTTCATATACATCATTTTCTCTTGTGCTTGATGTAATCTTTGCTGTTCAGTACAGGGACATGGTGTGCAGGCTGTACCATCTAGGTTTATTTAAGTGCAGGCTGTGATGTTTACACAATGACAAAGCCACATGGTAGTACATTTCTCAAAACATATTTCTATTGTTAAGTGGCACATGACTGCATATATCATGAAAGCATGTTTTTGTATATTCTA
>NW_006346632.1:0-483 GCF_000327345.1 Myotis davidii
TGTGTGTGTGTGTGTGCCTTTGTGAGTATAAAATATATATGTACCTTGATATAAGCTTATATTTGTGTATACCTTGATGTAAACATATTTGTTTACATACATGTATATAAAAATAATAGGTGATAGTATTTTTCAATGTATATTATTTAAAATAAATATTTCAAGTTTCTTCCTCTGGGTATTATTTAGAATTGATATTTATAGTTTCTAGTACATTAAGACAAGCACACAGTGTGAGGCAAAATTAGGTTTCCAGTTGTTCCAGCGGAAAATATACCAATAATTAATAAATACTAAGACAAAAATAAACTCTGTGTTTTATAATATATTGATCAATACTTCCAAAGCGCTTTATATTTTTACGCATGTTCAATTTTAAATTTTTGTATCCTATATTAATTATCTATTCCAGAATAGCATAGGACTACAAAATCTTACTTAAGTCAGCATACATTTATCTTACCACTTCTGAAGGTAAGCAAA
>NW_006346633.1:0-483 GCF_000327345.1 Myotis davidii
AAGCATCTACTTATAGGAAAGTTCAGTTGGAATTCCCTTGAAAAAAACAAATCTCTGGCCTGCTGGTGGCCCTCTATTTCTAAGTTCTTGTTTCTCTGCTTATTTTTATATTCTTTGGTTATTTCAGTGGAAGTTTGAAAGGCAGAGAATGTAAATAGCAATCTGAAAATGATTCCTAGGACAATTGCAGAATGGTGATCTCATTATAATAAGTGTATTCTGCTTGTTTGAGGGAAAAACACTAACTTGGGTGTACTGTCTGTTACAATATATTTATTAAGAAACAAAGTCCATTCCTCTGAGCATACCAGGCATGCTTCCCCAGGGCCTTTGCACAAGTCTTCCCACTGCTGGGCTGGTCTTTAAACCAGATGCTTACAAAGCATATTCTCTCTTCACTCAGTTCTCTGCTTGGCTATCACCTCAGAGAAACTGCTCCTGAACACCCTTACTCTCTCTCCCCCCTTTTTTTCTTTTTTTTTT
>NW_006346634.1:0-483 GCF_000327345.1 Myotis davidii
CTTAGCACATTAGCCTTTTATATATATAGATTACATTATATGTGATTGTAGTTATATTTCCTTAAAGTATTAAATAACTTATTGTGCTTCCTATGCCTTATAGAGATGGGGTTGTCCCCTCATCTGCCAGGGTTGAGGACAATCCCACGCCCCCTGTTGGAGGAGACCATAATCCTGGGTTGCACCTGAAGTGGGCCTTTTCTCACTGACCTGGAGGCCACTTGCTTCTCCTCAGTCCTTTATCTCAAAAGGAGAGCTACTTGCATGAAAATATAAAATCCTCCCATTTTCATCCCTTTTGTTCCCAGGACGGGGGTCAAGGCAAAGCTCTCTGAGGCAGAAACACTGGATCTCCAGTGTTGACTGGGTCCTCCTACCGCCTGTCTCCCCGGGGTCTCCCAGCATCAGCGTCCAAAGCTGCACGGAGCTCTCTCGCTGTGAGCACTGTGGCTTGTTGGGGAGCCTTTGAGCTGAAGCAGGGGG
>NW_006346635.1:0-483 GCF_000327345.1 Myotis davidii
CCATGGCTTTAATTCAAAAAATTTAATTATTTAGATTAGTCATATTCTCATTTCAGAGAGACTTGGGAGGTTTTGTTTTAACTGGGTATCATCAAATGAAAGCCATCTCTGGAAGTTAAGGGACAGGATTAATTGTGGAATGGTTGGGTAGTAATTGTTTAGGCAGGGGTTTTGCCCATTCTGAGATTTACTTAAAAATAAGCTCTTCATTTTCAGGTGACTTTCTGAAGATAAAATGTTATATATTCAAGTTAGAAAATCTAAAGTAAGACTTAAGTTTGCAAATATGTATAGTAATGTAATCACTTTCCTCCCCTGGTAAGTTCACACTTTTCCAAGTTGATTGCTACCTAATAATAGTAAATCCCTGGCTACTCAGTTTCATAGTCTATCAGATTTCATTGAGGTCCTTTTATCTTAACTCTTGATTGGCTGTCTAAATATATGGCACTTTTTAAAAAATATATGCTTTTATTGATTTTA
>NW_006346636.1:0-483 GCF_000327345.1 Myotis davidii
AAGGGAGATAGTGCCCCTACCTGCCGTGTCTGTGAGAGATTGGAGCCTCTTCCAAGTGTGTAAGGCAGGTTCATCAATCAATGCATCCAACACATCAACAAACTAGAATAAAAATCAATCGACACAGAAAAAAACATGCGACAAAATCCGGCATCCAGAATGAGAAAAAGTACAAAAGCTCTCAGCACACTAGGGATA
Organism: Myotis davidii; assembly: GCF_000327345.1. Taxonomy (NCBI): domain Eukaryota; kingdom Metazoa; phylum Chordata; class Mammalia; order Chiroptera; family Vespertilionidae; genus Myotis; species Myotis davidii. The sequence continues at coordinate 199 of NW_006346636.1, forward strand.
GAGGGAAATTTTCTCAACTTAATGAAGATAATGAGAAACTGAATGTAATCCCCCTAAGATCAGGAATAGGATAAGAATATCTTCTCCAACCTCTCCCATCCAACATGGTGCCAGAATACCTAGTTAATGTGTTACCATATGAAAATGAAATATAAGTGGTTTTACTTCCATGGTCTTTCTCCTAAAAGTCCATAAACCCATATAACCATGAGGCGGGAAATCCTAATTGAGGCATATTCTAAAATATATCTGAATAGCACTCAAGACTCTCAAGATCATAAAAAA
>NW_006346637.1:0-483 GCF_000327345.1 Myotis davidii
TCGGATCCTTGTACCCTGGAAAGGTTTGCTGAACTGAACAGAGGTTCAGATCTGCTTGGAAGCATGCATTGCATGCCTGCTGTGTGCATAGCTCCAAGAGGTGTCCCAGCACACAGGAGGGAGTGACAGTCCTCCTTCAGGAGCCAGCGATGGAGTTGGGAGGGCCATGCATTCCTTCCTTTTCTCTTTCATTCATTTTGTTCAGCAAATACTTACTGAGTGCCTGCCACGTGCCTGGCCCTGTGCTGGGGCTGGAGTACCATGGTGTGTAGCTCACAGTCCTGGGGGTGACGTTTAGGCTGAGTCTTGAAAAAGGAGATGGAAATGGCTCTGGGAAGATAGGGGCTGGGGGATAAGCATTCCAGGTAGAGGAACAGCACATGTGAAGGTTCTAAGGTGGCAAAGTTTATGTCATCATGAAACAAAGGGAGAATAGTATATGTAGTCAACTAACATTTATTGATTACCTAATATATATGTATA
>NW_006346638.1:0-483 GCF_000327345.1 Myotis davidii
TTTTTTACAATGAAAAATTAGATTTAGGGAGAAAGAAGAGGAAGAGAAAGAGGACTAAGAGAAGAAGGAATGGAAGTAGAAGAAAGAGGAAGATTAATCTTTCAGGGCCCCATTTATTTTTCAAACCAAAATCAGTACACTAAATCAGAATTACCTGGTGGTCTTGTTAGTTCACAGATTGTTGAGGCCACACCAAAGTTTCTGATTTAATAGTTCTTGCCTGAGACCAAACATGTGAATCTCAAACAATTTCAAGTGATCTTTATGCTATTCTGGAGGTCCTATTTTGAGAACCACTGCAATACAGTGCCATGGAAGATAAGAGAAAGTTTTCAATTGAGTATTATGGAATATAAATACCAAGAACCAACAAGTTAGTCTTCCGTTCTAGCATATTTGATTTCCGTAATTATCCCACAAAATGAATTAGAATTTAGTGATTTGGGTTAATGACATTGACAACATTAAAAGATGTTGCAAGTG
>NW_006346639.1:0-483 GCF_000327345.1 Myotis davidii
TAAGAAATCAATAAAATATATTTAAAAAACTATTCCTATGCCAATGAAATTTTCACTATTTGCTTCCCAGTAGACTTCCATATTTTGCATGATGAAGGAAAAATTGTACCTATACTAAAAGATGCTGAAGATATTTAGCACTTGAATATTCTGAAAAGTGAATGGACAATGGAGCTCTAAGCATGATACAATAGAAGTGAAGTGGCATTGGGAGTGGGCTGCACATTAGCACTTATGAGCCACTGTGGAAACATTTCCTGTGCTGGCAGAGGTCATTTACTAAATAGACTGTGAACTGAAAGAGCAAATACACATCCCAAATGTAAGCTGGTATTCCCTTCTCACAATTAGGACCAAGCACAGTTTGCACACATTTCAGCTTCTTGTAATTTACTTTTAATGTTGCATTTTTGTCTTTAAGAACATTTATCTTCATTGCCTTCATGTAATATTTTTATTTCAGTAGGTAGGTAAAGAAAAAAA
>NW_006346640.1:0-483 GCF_000327345.1 Myotis davidii
CATAAAAGATATAGGAACACTAAAACCATTAAGTCTGGTTTTAAGAACAAATGTCAAATAAAGCAGAGGCTGGGAGATGACAGTCTGCCCCAAGGTCTTAAGTTATGGGTATGTACTGCCTTGAGCACAAAACTTAGTGTCATGCTTTCAGAAAGCCAAAGAAAAAATGATGGCAACACAACACAACGGCAATGAGTGGCAAGTTTTGATTCATCAATCTCATATATGTATCAAAGAAGTTCATAGAAAAGGTAAAATTTCTCTATCACTTACCTACAGGAAGAATATATTCAATAGTTCTTTCTATAATAAACCTGGAACCAAACAATGGGCATAGAATATAGAAATAATCAAAGGATATAGAAATATGTTTAATATTGATACCGTTGCAATAATCTGGTTATTATTTAACAGGAAAGGAACAAAGGGAAGATTAGATAATATAGGCAGGCCATTTATACAGCTGTGCCAAAAAGCTGCATT
>NW_006346641.1:0-483 GCF_000327345.1 Myotis davidii
CCCCCCCCCCGAGTCTCACTTCAACGTGGTTTGTACCTCCATCATCAGGTAAGTGTCCCTCCGTCCAACCAGGTACCTTAATTTCTGGACGCACGTCAAAGTAAAGCGAAGAAACTGAAGATCGACTTTAACTGCAAACAGCGAAGCCGTGAGTGCAGGTGGGACGTGGAGTGTGTGGAAGGACAGGTCACAGAACGGTGACAGTGTGCCGAGGGAGGGCGCTCCACTTCATGGTGAGCCTTTTGGTTCACTTGGGGGTTGTATTATGTACATTGTTGCTTTTTTTAATTAAAAAATTTAAAATGCATTTAGTGTCACCTGTTATCAAACTTTTCAGGGCTCTATATCTGTAGCTTCTGTTGAGTAGCCCTGTGTGTGTACATGTGTATGTGTGTGAGTGTGCATGTCTGCTTATATGTGTATGTATGTGCATGTGTGCCTGTGTGTGCATGTGTGAGTGTGCGTGCCTGCATGCATGTGTGC
>NW_006346642.1:0-483 GCF_000327345.1 Myotis davidii
GAACAATGCCCTCTTTCCAGAGATGGAAAAATCCTCCCGAATGTCAGAATTCACTCGTTTTTTAACACCTTCCTTAGGAACCATGTATACTTGCTCGACATTTCCCACATTCTTCTGCCTTTTCTTCACTCGTATAAAACGTGGTCCTCCCTGGGGGACTTCCCCCTCCTCACGGTGCTACACCCGAAGCTCAGGTGTCACCTTGGCAACTGCATCTTGGGGAGCTTTCCCGTCTCTGGGCTGGGGCCCCACGTGGAATGTAGAAGCAGCCACCGAGCTGGCCAGCTAGAGGTCCTTCAGACACTCTGACCATATCTCATGGGTTCTGAGGCACACATTCATTCGTACTCGTATCTCTGAGACAGAGACACCAGTTTCAATCGGTGGCATCTTATAGTCAATAAAATACAGTATAACAGACAGCTCTGTGATAACACCAATAATCCCACCTCTTTGGAGGTTCCTAAAATTACATTGGGAACT
>NW_006346643.1:0-483 GCF_000327345.1 Myotis davidii
AGGGGGCCCGAGGCCCCCACATTCGGAAGGAGCTGCCTCCTGGGTGTTCCAGGCCCTGGTCCTGGGCTCACTCCCCTTCGAGAGCCCCTGTGAGGTCACCCCACATGTGTCCAGGCTGCTCCCCGGGGCAGAAGGCAGTAGCGAGGGGTGTGTGGGGGGTTCCTCTCTGACCCCGCATTTGGGAGACCTACTAAGCGTGAGTGACAGGGCCGCCAAGTGGGACACCCCGACGTGTCCAGGGGGGACCCGGTGAGGTCGAGCCAACATCTTCAAACCATTTCCAGCGGCCGGGCCCTCGGCCCCAGGTCAGCGTCTAAGTCATGAATATTCCACCGAGATATTGATCCATGTGTTTCCGATTCCACGGCGGTGACCCCCGTGGGCTGCCCCCCAAAATAATAATAATAATCATTTTCTTTTCTGACAGGTCGACGTGGGTTTGAAGAGATGACAGGGTCACTCTGAGCTCAGACAACGGGCAGG
>NW_006346644.1:0-483 GCF_000327345.1 Myotis davidii
TTAACAAAGAAAATCAACCAAAAAAATGAATTTACATGTCACCTCTGACACACTTGTCATAAGTTTGCCATCACTGCCCTACTGTCATTACACTTGTTTCTTTCGATCTGCTGAGTTTCCAATCTAACCTTTGAAGACATTTGAGTTTAAGACTCCCCTTCTACACAGTTCACAGCTCCTGAAATTATATGTATTCAACTCTGGTTGCAAATATGTCCATTTTCCAAATATGTATCCAAAATATTGTCCAAATATATGTCTGAAACAATCCATGTAGGCAAAAAATGTGTTTCTTAGACCTTTTCTAGTTCCATATGTGTCCAACTCTACATTCATATATGAAAGCAGTTCTGTTTTCTTGGATAGTATTAGATGAGAATATGTAGTCAACAAAACATCTAACATAATATGCATATTTGATCCTGTTACGTAAAATGGTTTGCGTTTCTCCACAGGTAACCTTTGATGTAGCTTGGTCTCCAA
>NW_006346645.1:0-483 GCF_000327345.1 Myotis davidii
AGTTGTTTAGACTTTTATATATGTAGATTCCCAAGCTATGTTGGAATTAAGTCATAAATCAGTTACAGAAATATAATTAGTCCCTATATGTATGGGTAATAGTAGTATACTTCAGAACAACCCATGGTTCAAAGAAATCAACAATGAAAATTGGGAAAATTTTTGAACTGCATGATAGTGAAAATGCAATCTATTGAAGCTTATGAGATGCATCTAATATCATTTTTGAAGAAAACTTATATGTGCATAAGAAAAAGCTAAATGTCAAGAAAACTAAAATACATATATTGAATAAAAATAAAGCTGGGAAATTAGTAATCTATACCTGGGCTCAGCAATCTGAAACGGCCAGATAGTCACTTTAGCTTTGCAGGTCATATGGTCTCTGTTGAAACTACTCGGCTATACCGTTGTATTGTGAAAGCAGCTGTAGATCCTATTAATAAAGCTTAATATGCTAAGTGTCTGACCATTCGACCAGTC
>NW_006346646.1:0-483 GCF_000327345.1 Myotis davidii
AAAATGTCAATTTCCCAATTGAACTATGGTTTTAATGCAGTTCCTACCAAAATCCCAGCAGGATTATTTTGTAGATTCAAAACTTTACATATTAAGGAGGTGGAACAGCTAAAACAATTCTGAATAAGGAGTATTAAGTTAGAGGCATTTCACTACCTGATTTTAAGACTTACTATACAGCTACAGTAAACAAGACGGTAATTCCTGACAGAAGGATAGCCTCAAAGATCAATGGAACAGAACAGAGAATTCAGAAATAGATTCTCACAAGTACAGTAATCTGATTTTTGACAAAGGTGCAAATGCAATTCAATGGAGGAAGGATAACTTTTTAAAACTGATTATTAGAGAGGAGAAGGAGAAGGAAAGAGGGAGAGGGGGAGAGGGAGAGCGGGAGAGAGAGACATTGATGTGAAAGCGAAACACCGAGTGGCTGCCTCCTGCATACTGCCTACCAGGGATGGAGCCTGCAACCTGGGCATG
>NW_006346647.1:0-483 GCF_000327345.1 Myotis davidii
GCATATTAGGCTTTTATTATATAAGATGTTATAAATGTTCTATTTTATTATTCGTTATTCTTCATCTCTTTCTGTGCATGATTTATGAATTAAACTTGACTATAGGTGTGTATGTACAGGAAAGAACATAGTATGCATAGGGTTAGGTACTATTCATGATTTCAGGCATCCCCTGGGGCCTTAGACATAAGGGGGGACTACTGTACTTTCAGGAGCTAGTCCCAGAGGTGATTTACAACCAGAAAATGTGCCAACTCCTCGTTTATTTCTCATGTGACTCTGGCTTATTGAGTGCTGTTTACATCCATGTCTCAATCGATGTGTTGGACCAGATGGACAGCGCCTTCAGCAGCATCCTTGCTCCACCCCTCCCCACCCCCCACCAGAGGCCAGCAGCATTCACTCCTCCTGTTGTGACCATGTAAAATAGCAAATAGCTCTGGACCAGTAGGTTCTCAACCCTCCTAATGCCACGACCCTTTA
>NW_006346648.1:0-483 GCF_000327345.1 Myotis davidii
AAGTATTTTTTTACATAATACTTTGGTCTTCTAGAAAAGTTTAAAAGCTTGTTTTTCTTCTTGCAAAAATGCATCTAAAACCTGAAGAAACATAATGAGTGATTGCCCGCAGAGCTGTGTAAATATACTAGTATATCTGTCAAGTCTTTTAAACACATTAAGATCATGGCACTGCATCATTCTACTGAACTGAACAGCCAGTGGGCGTTATTAGCACTAGTGCATTCACATGCTTATTAAGTGGTGGTCTATGGTAGTGCTCCCATGATGTCCTGCTGCTTGCCCTGTGCGCCATATCATTGGGTTGACTTTAAGGAAAAATGCAACTTCCAGAGAGAATAAATGGTTTGGAAAATTAAAAAGTGGAACATTTGTCAGCTTCCTTGATAGCAAATTCAGAATTTATTTGCTTAAAAAGTAAATAAGAATAATTTCAGATGAAAGAATTTGAGATTGGAAATACAGATGAAGAGCTTTTTTTTT
>NW_006346649.1:0-483 GCF_000327345.1 Myotis davidii
GGTTCGCCATCACTGCACTAGGTAGTACCATAGCTACTTCCTTAGCATCACTTAGTATTTCCACTCCTTCCATTCCATGGTCCTCTTCGGGCTTAGATGACTGTCACAACCTTGGATTGGTCACCCTATCCAACCCTCCCTCCATTCGATTGTCCGCTCTTTTAGTAAAATGAGCATGTCACTCCTACTTAAAACTCTAATGTGAGTTCCACTGTTCTCAGGATGAAGTTCAAACTCTTTAATAAGATTTGTCAGGACCTCCCTAGTCTGGCTTCTTCGTGCTTCTTTAGCTGCTTCTCTCATCTACTTTGGCACTCACACTGCATGTTCCAACTTCCTGAACTCTTTTTATTTTGTCTAATGTACCATGCTTATTTTCTTTAATTACCACACCTGTTCCCTCTGTCTATACTACTCCCCGCCTTACACTGCAGCCTTTCAACCACTCCCTCTGGGACAGTGGTCGCCAACCGGTGGTCCACA
>NW_006346650.1:0-483 GCF_000327345.1 Myotis davidii
ATTTGTCCTTCTGTGACTGGCTTATTTCGCTTATCATAATATTCTTAAGGTGTGTCCATGTGGCCACATATTGCAGAATTTTCTTCCATTTTAAGACTGAATAGTATTTCATTGTATGTGTACGTCACATTTTCTTTATCCACTCACCTATTGATGGACATTAAGTTATTTCCTCATCGTGGCTACTGAATAGTGCTGCAATCAGCATATGGGTGCTAATATCTCTTTGAGGTCTTGACTTCAATTCTTTGGGATAAATACCCAGAAGTCGAATTGCTGGATCATATGGTATGATTTATTTTTATTATTTATTTTTAATATTTGATGATCCTCCTAGTGTTTTCTATAGCACCATTTTGCATCTCCATTAACAGTGTGCAAATATTTCAACCTCTTCACATCCTCACCAATACATCTTTTGTCTTTTTGATAATAGCCATCCTGCTGTGGGTGAGGTGATATCTCATTGTGGTTTAGATTTGC
>NW_006346651.1:0-483 GCF_000327345.1 Myotis davidii
TTTGTTTTTTTGTTTTTGTTTTTAGTGAAAGAAAAGAAAAGAAAGAAATTTTAAAAATCAATGTTTGAATGACACTGATCAGGTCAACCTTCTTTATTTTACAAATGAGAAAATGAAGTTGTTTGTCCAAGTTCAGTGATGGTTAAGTTGAGATTCTAATTTCTCAATGTGGAATTCTTCTCTTCTTTACAGTGAATCTATCCTAACCGATTTGAAGTTCTCTAACTACCTCTAGGCATATGGGAGATGTATTGTAAAGCATTGGAGCCAAACTAATCTTAATTTTTACGAGGATACAAAATGTATGTATTTTATAATAGAAATAAATAAAAAAAACACAGATTGCTCATTGGCAATTACTACCTAAATAAGCTACTATTTGGAATTGTACACATTCTGATTTTCCCAAATTTTTATCACATGAAACACCATCAGTAAGTTTCTAACATTTTTGTGAATCTTAGGTACTTAATGTATAAAATA
>NW_006346652.1:0-484 GCF_000327345.1 Myotis davidii
TTTTTTATTACAGTATAGTCTCTATTATTAATATTTCTATAAACCGAGTAAAAGTTTTCTTCACCTCTTTTCTGTATAAGGATTCCTTTATAGAAAGAGCTCTTGATTTTACGTTATGCCTAGTGCAAGTGGAATGCAAGAGTAGAATTGCAACATTTCAAATCTATTCTGTTATTTTTGTCATTTTAAAGTACAAAATTTTATTTAAGCTCTCTTTGTTATTTCCCAACTCATTAATGCTTCACTCTTTTTCCACCATGTGGCCTACATTCCTGCACTTACATTGTTCTAGTTACCAAGGAGTAAAAGGGTAATGTTTTGCATGGATAATCTCAATCTGCATAGTAATCTTATGAGATGGTAATTTTGTTATGTTCATCTTAGAGAAGGAAAATTGAGGCATAGAGAGGAGAGAAAATTTGCTAAAATTGTGCAGGTAATAGAGTCAGGTATTAAATCCTATGATCTTAGCCACTTTGCTATA
>NW_006346653.1:0-483 GCF_000327345.1 Myotis davidii
TGCTCTATCCATTGAGCCAAATTGGCTAGGGCTGTATACATTTTTTTGGGACACCCTGTAAAATATATGTCATTTTTATTTTACAGCGCAGATCCATTCTGTGTACATTAACCCTTTTATTGGCACAGAGTCCCAGAGTTGAAGTGTGCTTCACAGGATGTTTTAGGGACTATGCCTGGGAAGATGCTACCTGAAAACAGATGTCTACATCTGGAGCCCCAAGGAGCAGAAGCTGGGAAACAGCCTGCTGTCCAGATGGGCCTTTGCTGTGCTCAGTTCAATCTGGGGTACTAGATCACAGTCATTTCTTGTAGAGATCACCAAGGTGTTCATAAGAGGATTTGAGGGAGAAAGTGAATGTGATTAAAAAGTATGCCTTAGCACTTTATTTTTTACTTTTTTTTTAAAATCCTCACTCACGTATATTTTTCCACTGATTTTTAGAGAAGTAAGATAGAGAGAAATATCAATGTGAGAGAAACA
>NW_006346654.1:0-484 GCF_000327345.1 Myotis davidii
TGTTTCAGAACAACTGTTTTTCAAAAAGTAATGGAAAAATTCTGTCATCTAAAACCAACCAACAAACTTTTTATCTAGGCATATACTATCTCAACTAGAAATTTTGTCCCTTAAAAGAAAAAAATCAGCATACTAATTTAATATATAAAAGCTGCCTTTAAGCGTCAGCTAAGTTTTAAATGATTAGTTATCTGCTTCCCCGAGGTTCTATAGTCTGAGTGAAATGCCTTCTTCCCAGCTTTGGATACATTAAGCAAACTAGGGCAAATAATAATAGCTACATGTTACTCCCAAGAGGGAAGATAATACTCAGGAAGCTTGATATAGTAATCATGGAATTAAATGTTGGCATAGTCCATGATTTTGAGAGGTGAGTGTGAACTGTTGAGTTCATTGTCTCTAGAACTTTATGAATTCAAGGACAAGGGAGGGGTAAGCAAAGGGAAACAAAGTTTATTACAGTGAAAGTAACAGAGCTCTCCTC
>NW_006346655.1:0-484 GCF_000327345.1 Myotis davidii
GGTTGTCCTCAGCTCACCCTTCAGGTTTAGTTATCCAATAGCAGTATTAGCCTGCTCTGAGATCACCCAGTGTGAATGGAAAAGCCATTGGAGGCTTTCATGTAATTATGCACACAGTTGCTGTAGACCTCAGGGGCCCCATTGGCCCGCTAATAACGAAGGAGTCTGGGAAGTCTGTGCCTTCCCAAATTACAGCAGTGGCAGGCTGTGGACTCACCCCAGTAACAGATGGTTTTATTAGTGGCCACTGCCAGACACTTGGCTGAGGGCGGAGCACATGCCATTAGCGTCTGTTCCACTTTGTTGGAGCAGTAGCTCTGTGCACAAGGAAAGCTGGGTCCGAAAATAATTGACAGCGAGGGAGACAATGTGCTCTCGATGTCACCTGGGGCGAAAACAAACTGCAATGGGGAAAACAAGTCCTTTCCTTGAACTACTAAAACAGAGAAGATAAGCTCAAATAATTGTGTTCTTTCCATGGAAG
>NW_006346656.1:0-484 GCF_000327345.1 Myotis davidii
AGGAAGGAGTGAATCCCAAAGTAGTCAGCCTATAGATTATAGCAAATCTGACATTCTAAAAGGGCATGACTGGCTATGGGGAATGTTTCCTGATTTGTCCCCAGTTCTGATGCCTGCCAGCAACTGCTCAGCCTGTAACTCTCTATGGCTCTTGGCTATGCCCTCTGGCAGGTGTTTTACAGTATGTCCTTGGCATCATTTGAAGAGGGAACCTGCAAATATTCCTCCTTATAGAATACGTGGTTTTCTTAGCCTAATTTTACTGCCACTGGACGTTTGGGAAGCCTAAAGTTTATATTTTAAATCTCAAACACTCACATTCTCTTTTATTCCAGGCTGATGGCTCATTTGGTAGTACAACTTTCTCAAAACAGTTGGATATTTATTTATAGTATTTTATTTTATTCCCAGCCATGCATCAATAGCCACGCATATGATTTTCGCTCTAAATCAGTGGTTCTTTGTTATGGGGTGGGGCCACAAC
>NW_006346657.1:0-484 GCF_000327345.1 Myotis davidii
CCATCTCATTACTTTTAAATCCATCTCTTTTTTACTGTTTGGATTTTAAACCAAAAGTGTGCTATCTTGGTCACAAAACTTATTTCCAAATGACTTTTGTTTCAAAAACAAAGATACTCTCCATTTGAACACTTGAAAAGTTAGCACAGGCATGATGACATGTGGACCTCACAATATCTGTTGCATCCATCTTTTCCTTTTGATTCCAACAGCTAATGCCCCAGTCTAAGCCCTCATTTCCTCTTCCCAAATCTTTGCCTTTTAACTTATAATGTCTCTGTGAACATTAATTATGCCCAGTACCACTAGGATCATACTCTCAAAGCATAACTCTTATCCTTTGCCCTGATGATCAGAAATTTTCAGTGGCTTTCCAGGCAAGATTCTCCATTCTCTTACCGTCTAACAAAAGCTTTTGCTGTGTGCCTGGCATTGTTCAAGGTACATCTTATCCTATATAATAAAAGCCCAGCGACTGAACGGC
>NW_006346658.1:0-484 GCF_000327345.1 Myotis davidii
GGGGAGCAGGCGTAAGCCATTAGTTGGACATCCTCCAAAGGCTCCCACACTGCAAGAGGTTGCAGGCCAGGCTGAGGGATCCTCCCCACCGCCCCACACCCCATGAGTACAGAATTTCATGCATCGGGCCTCTATATTAAAAATAAGTAAATAAATTAGCTGTTTTATTACTAGTTAAGACATCTGTTAATCACTACCTGGAACTGTGGACTTACCCATTTCACTGTTGTAGTAATTCTAGCTAGATATATTTTGAACTTACAAGATGCATACAAAATTGAAAATAGTTTTATTTATTTTTGTGTGTGTGATTGGCCCATTAACTAAAGAGAGATCTCTTTTATCTCAAGTAGTTCTTGCTACCTTAAGATCTCACACATAGTGGTGATGGTCATACACTTACTTTATAGTTGTATTCTATAAGGTAAGTGCATAGTTGTAATGCAAATATAGTACAATAATAAATAACAAATGAATAAACTGT
>NW_006346659.1:0-484 GCF_000327345.1 Myotis davidii
GGGCGTGTGCCCCACGTTGGCAACCACTGCTCTGTACCCATTAACCAACATCTCCCGGTTTCTCCCTTCCCCAGCCCCTGGCAGCCGCCGTTCATCTTTCTGTTTCTATGAGTGTGACTACTTTCGATGCCTCATGTCAGTGGAATCTCGTATTTCTTCCATGTTGTGAGATTCCCTTCCTTTTTGAGGCTGATTATTATTCCCTTGCGTGGATATAGCACATTTTGTCTCTCTGTTTATCCAGCGATAGACATTCGGACGGTTTCCACCTCTCGGCTACTGTGAATAGTGCTGCTGTGAACACGGGTGGGCAAATGTTTCTTTGAGATCCTGCATCCATTGATCTGGATGTGTACACAAAGTATATGTAATTTTTGTGGAACCACCATACTGTTTTCTGTTGTAGTTATACCCATTTTATAATCCTACCAGCAGTGCCCAAGGGTTCCAATTTCTCCACATCTTCACCAATGCTTGTTATTTT
>NW_006346660.1:0-483 GCF_000327345.1 Myotis davidii
TTACCTAGATTCATACCAAACAGTGTTGGCACCGGGAAGTCACTTAATCCATACCAGTTGAGTAAATCATTGCCCAAATGAACAGATTAATGAGGTTAGGAGCAAATATTTATTGTGTGCCCTATGTTCTTAGTTAAGGAAGCAAAATAGTAAAGCAACAGTTAACTAAAAATAGTTAAAAACTAATTACAGGTAATAAGTGCTATAAAGGAAATAAGTTGATGAGTACACACAGTAACAGTAACATGCATATTCCACATGATCTGAAACCCTAGAGATGGGCTTTCTTCACTCCCAGTTTAGTCTGTAACTGGCTAAGGGTCTCCCAGGTGGGTGCAACAGCTATAAACTCCCAGGCATGCGTAGGTCTCTTAGCCTGAAGACAGAGCAGCTCCTGTAGCCCGGGGAAATTCCTCAGAACAGAGTTTTGGAGACTGAAGCCAGGAAGAGATACTAGTACACAGACATGCTAAGGATCCAAGG
>NW_006346661.1:0-483 GCF_000327345.1 Myotis davidii
TTCTCTAATTAAATTCATTGGGACCTTAATCATAATATAGAGGGCAGATTCTGCATCTCCAGAGATGCCACCAGGATAATCACCATGCAGAACAGGACTTACAGACCATGTCCTTGGGGAAAATCATAAAGGTCAAATGACCAAAAAGGGCAAGTCCAGTCTGGGCAGAAACGAAGTATGCATAAACTCTCTTGTTTAAATCATGACCTTGAGTTCATTGTCTCTCATCCCTGGACACAGTTAGATAACCACCATAGATCCCTCTTCTTGTGTCTTCCTTGAACATACCCTCTGCAGTGGCTCCCTGCTCTCTGAGTCACTCTACATTACATCACTTTTTAAGCACTTCTCACTCTGAGTGCAGCTTGATGTCTATGCTTACTTACTTAGTGCCTATATCCCTCTACTAGGAAGTGTTATGTGGTAGCCCTAGCCGGTTTGGCTCAGTGTACAGAGCATCCGCCTGTGGACTGAAGGGTCCCA
>NW_006346662.1:0-483 GCF_000327345.1 Myotis davidii
CTGTCTGCGCTGGAGCCTATAGTACTTACCAGTGAGACATGCAGCAAACAAGAGCAGAGTCTGTGACACCCCAGAGGATGAGAGGGTGTGTTTTGTTTGTTTATTTATTTTGTGTGAACATTACTTAACCTCTCCCTTACTGATGGACGTTTAAGCAGTTTCCACTATTACAAACAACTAATAGTCTTTGCGCACTTGTTTGATTACTTTCTTAGGGACAGTTGCTGAAGAAAACATTTGTGAGTTAAAGATAGCACATTTTAAGACTTTTGATATTGTGATATTCCCACCAAATTGCCCTTTGGAGCAGTACAAATCTGTATTCCCATTAGCACTGCCTGTGAACATGTTTCCTCAAATCCTTACCAGCTCTAAATATTATCATTCTTTTTTATCTTTGCCAATTTCACAGACTACTGTGATATCTCAAGATTGTTTTAATTTGTACTTTCCATGGGTTATGCTCATATGCATGCATACAAG
>NW_006346663.1:0-484 GCF_000327345.1 Myotis davidii
GTTTTGTGATTTTACTACTAATGAAACCTCTTACTCACTCCGAGCACCAGAAGTTTCCTTTCCCAAGTCATCACTGTCATATGCCTGAGCAAGCATATGCCACCCACGCAGCAGACATGGCCTGGGATGACTGTGCAAACCCATACTCCCCAGGCTCCCTCCATTAAGAAGGGAAAGGGCTCTCGGAAACAGCACATGCTTCTCTTGTGATGTTAAACAGTTTTTGTCTGTTGTAAAATCCTGTGCTCTGCTCTGCTTTACTGGCTAAAATAGTTAGAGACAGCATTTCTGCTATTTCACCATTCCCAATAGCTCCTGATTCAGTAACTGTGTTTAACCAAACTAGAACATAGATTATGCCATACTTTAAAAGTTAATATGCCTGCTTAGATTTATTTATTATTTCTAATGCATAGAAATGGGAAAGGAAAACATTAAAGGTTTTCTGCCCTTTCATTCATGTTTGGGGGAGAGAAAATAAAGC
>NW_006346664.1:0-484 GCF_000327345.1 Myotis davidii
CATTTGTTTACCTGGTAAAGCTGATATATTAAATATCAGCACCAATAATTTGATATTTATTTCTATAAAAGCATTCAGGATCATTGCAAAATAGGCAAGGCTTATTATCAAAGTATCCAGCAAACAGAACTTTCCTTCTTCTCCACCCCACCCCAGGTCAGATATTTTTGCCAATTTTAGAAGTCTAAAGATTTTATATACTCCCTCTTACCTAAAATTCCTCTTTGAGCAGCATCCAAGATCTTATATATTATTAATGCCATAAACATTTATCAAGCACCTAACAAAAATACATTTCAAAATATGCTATTTTGAAAAAAAGGTAAGTTGTGAAATTATATCATTTACAGAGTTTTAAAAATATATAAAACAGATGTATACATAATGTCAGGGTAAAATAGGCATAAATGTGATAATAGCAATTTTAGGATAGTTCCTATAGGAGGTAAAAAAGAGATAATGTGAGAGGGAAACATAGGAAACA
>NW_006346665.1:0-484 GCF_000327345.1 Myotis davidii
TATTGGCTGCCTCCTGCACACCCCCTACTGGGACATTTAGAGACAAAGCTTCTTTGGTCTGCTAATGAATTCTTTCTCATAGTCAGGTACAGACCTCTCTTCAGAGAAAAATAGTACTCAATTGTCCCCAGTCTGAAGCAGTTCCTGATAGAATTCTGTTACAACCATTTTAAATTTCACATTGAACGCCATTGCTCCATGCCTGTATTTCCTGTGTCTGAATAAGGATGAGGCAAAAGATAAGACAATTCACTCATTGGAGACCTCTGTGATGGGAGAAACACCAGTTATTATCTCCATTTACAAAACAAATCAAAACACCGAGCCTTGAAAGGCTAAGATATGATTTTTGTTGGCAATAGCAAAATTATTTTGTTAAACAAACATTCATAGAGTGGTTATTATGTGTCAGATATTACAACCCTAGGAGGTGAGTATTATTTTTATCTTGATTTTAAGATGAGGAAGCAGAGACCCAGAGACG
>NW_006346666.1:0-484 GCF_000327345.1 Myotis davidii
TGAAAATACATTTCTGAAAGGAAAATTGTTTTCAAATTTATTACCTACAAATAACTCATAATATTACCTCTGTATTTCCTACCAACCAAAGTAAGAGACACTTCTATATGAAAAACCAAGTAACCTTGAAAAGGTTAAATTGTTGGCACAGTTGTTAAGAGTGATATTGAGAAATGTGTAGAAAATGTATAAAACCCAACTAACATTCACATTGTCCTTGCATGATGGGCATGGCCACAGCTTTTAAAATTATGAAGTATTCTTTTATTAATGAACTTGGCAATATTTTTTAAATTGCTGCTATTCTGTCAGCAACATGCATTCCTTGCATTATTAATCTCTCTCGCCCTTTCATATCCTTACTAACTATAAAAATACTTGAACAAATAATAGAGCTTAATAAAATTCTTCATTGTGGGATCTCAGAAGAATGTTACATGAGGTCCAAGACAAGAATAAAAACATTTCCTATATTCCAAGGAAA
>NW_006346667.1:0-484 GCF_000327345.1 Myotis davidii
CTGAAATCAATAAAAATATATTAGAAAAAAAAGAGATAAAATATGCAAAGCTTTTAATGAGGTGCATGGCGAGTATTGCGGACTCCATAGGCGTTAGATGTGTGTTGTGACTGAAAAGGCTCCCAAGTCTCGGGTGGAGCAGTCATTCCTTGGGTTTCGGGCCAAACCTTGCACGTTGCTCTCTACAAACAGGTTATACTCCCCCATCTTACATGTGAGGGAGGATTAGACCCCGCATAGAAGACTTGTAACCACTCTGGTTTGTTTGGTCAGATGTGCGCGGGGATGAGATTTAGAGAGTGTAGTGTGAACCAAACTTTCCAGCATTTGGGCGCCTGAATCAGGGCTCTGTCTCCTTATTCTGTCCACATCCCAGTGCCGCAGGTTTTCTTCAGACAAACAAGTAAGAAACGGGCGTGGATGTGTTTAGAAGCTGAAGCCACGTTGGTGAATATATATATATTGAGCTTGAAGAAAGACCTGT
>NW_006346668.1:0-484 GCF_000327345.1 Myotis davidii
ATAACTTCAGACTCAGGCAGGAGTGTGCAGAGACAAGGAGGCCATCAGTATGCCTGAGAGGGTTGTTTCCATGGGAAAGATCCAAGGAGATGGAATAGCTGAGGGCCTTGAATGGCAAGCTGAAGTGTTAGGACCACATTTCCGGGGCGGGGAACTGGCACATTGGGCGTGCTGTGAGTGTCCGTCACCCGAGTGAGGTGTGTGGCTGCAACTCCTCTTCCTGAACCCAAAGCTCACCTGAGATCTACAGCAGCAGAATGGCGCCTCTGGAGAGCACCCTTGACAAGTCCCCAAACCTTTGCCCGTAGTTCACAGGTACTTCCCAAATCAGCCTGTGAAGCATCTGGACTGCCACATAGGAGCAGAAATGGACCGTGGCATACCTCGAAATTCTCCTGTAAGCAGTTTACTTTTGGTGTTTACTATTTAGTTATTAGCTCAGTTTGTGGGAGCATGAGGAATGTGTGTGTGTGTGTGTGTGTGT
>NW_006346669.1:0-484 GCF_000327345.1 Myotis davidii
AAAAAAAAACATTTCTTCATCCTCAGTAGAGCTGTTGAGAGTAAACCATTCAGACAGTACCAGATAGCAAATCAATATTAAATGATGGCACCATGCTTCTTTTGAACAACAGTCTAATTTTTGACCTAGTTTTATTACCTTAATTTAGCAAACATTTTGTGCTACTGCTGATGTGCTGCTTTGCCAGTATCCTGCAGAATCTAATAGAATTTATGAGGAAGCAATAACTAGGCTGGTAATCTAGTTGTAAAAGACCAGTCCTACACTGGTATTTTCCTCAAGTTATTATTGGCCCCAAGCATGTTGAGGTACATTTGCACTGAGATATGAAGGCAAAATGGAAATACTAATCAATCCACGACTCCGAGTGTGACTGGCATCATTGCTCTCACGTTTGTGACCCTTGTTAATGTGGGCTGGTGTTCAGGGTTTGATTTATGCTTGATCTCATTGCCAAATTACCTATTCCTAAACTATGCTGGGA
>NW_006346670.1:0-484 GCF_000327345.1 Myotis davidii
ATTAACATGGATGTAATTAAAATATTGAAATGTATCAGCCTTTTGGGAAAACTGAAAAGTTATCTACAAAACATATTATTTACAAAAGTATGAGATATACTGTGGTTCTTTGGTTTATTTTCCAGTGTATATTTATTCATAACATGATGTCAACATTGGGCACAATTATCTTGGATGGACTCAGGCTACACATTGCACTGAGTGGTTTATAACACTTCTAACACTGTAGATCTCTTTATATTCACTGACTTACTAGCAAGTCCTGAACACTTTCCAGCAACCTCATGATTATAAAGATGGGTATTTACTTAAGACCTTCTGTTGGCACAGTAGGGAAAATTAGTGAAAGTATAGTCCCTTCATTTTAAACAGAGTTGTAAATTAGAAGCAATGGCAGTTTTATAAAAACAGTCCTTAGTAAAAACTTCTGGAGTGTGAAATGAGCAAGTTTTCAGAGTGATGTTAATTTGAGTCACTAGTACAA
>NW_006346671.1:0-484 GCF_000327345.1 Myotis davidii
ATTTGAGGCCAGGATTGCCTGATTTCCACACAGGTGGAAAGTCTGGTGTTGGCTGAGAGAAAAGAAAAATTCCTCCTAAGAGAGAAAGGAGAAAGACTGAGATTTGAGGTGGAGAGGGAAGGAGGGCAACTCCTGCTTGATTGCTTCATACTCCTCCATAGCAGGGAGATGAGATCTTCTCAGAGCACAGGAGCCAACAGCAGCTTCTCTCCATTCGCCATAAATGACGCTACTAACCCAGGCGAGGCCAGCCTCAGCCTTCCCAGTATGTGTGCCTCTAACTCATGGCAGACTCCACCCCACAGCAATCGCAAGCAGACCCTCTCAGCACTGCTCCTCCAGGCGGTCCTTTTCCTACCAGTCTCAATGTTTATTTTTTGTGCATTTGAAAATTCTGGACACTTACTCAGTTTCCCTTTCTGATCAATGTCTGGAACAGATAAACATGGAGGGCAACGAGAGAGAGAGAGAGAGAGAGAGAGAG
>NW_006346672.1:0-484 GCF_000327345.1 Myotis davidii
ACCACTTATACTCTTACCTATGAGCTCTATGACTTCTCTTTTTTGATGAGAGGGAGACACATTGAAGAAATATTTGAAGTGGAGCTAGAAAGAAGTCAAGTATCCTGTTACGCTGAGGTTGAGGAGCCTACAGAGCGGGATTTTCAAGATTAGAAGAGGTGTTGGCATAGCCAGTGCAACCCAGTTCTGGAGGATGTGATCAGAAGATTAGTTAAAGGGGTAGTGATATCAGAATGCCTCTCCTGGCATAGGAGGGAGCAAGATACAAATGGGTACAGAGAAAAGTAAGTTTGATGGTAGATAATGTCCTTTTGTGGCTATAAGAGTTTGGAGAAGGAAGTTTATTACTAAGAGAATTAGCTAGGAGATATTTCTAGGAGGAAGGATAATTGAGTCAATGGCACTAAATGTGGGAGAGTGTTATGATAAGATCAAACTAATTTGATCTTGACAACTTATTAAGTACCTTAGTGAGATATCAGTT
>NW_006346673.1:0-484 GCF_000327345.1 Myotis davidii
CCGAAATACTTTCCAACTGTTCGGGTAGGGGACTAAAAACAGTTGTGGTTTTAGCTGTTTCTGCACAATCCTGTAGTTGCACGCCACTGGCCAATTTCTCTCAAACAGAAAGCAACACTGGGCTAACCCAGGAGTTGGTTTCCAAGAACAGCTAGCCAGAGGTAGATGGGGAAAACCACGTCAGAGTCCATTCCTGAGTCCTCTGGTTTCCTATGCAGCAAAGTTAGAATAAGTCCCTGCTCTGGGGCATGGAATCATCAGGGTATTTAAGCAGAAGAATGGAAAAACAGTGTACAATCCTCATTGAAGTTGGACTGTGGTTTCAAATTTACTTTTCTGGTAATAATATTTTTCATATATGTGAAGTCTCTGAAATGATCAAACCCACAAAAAATAAACTGCTATTTTCAGCTACATTAATATCCCATTCCTATGCTGCAAAGACTAAATTAAATTAGCATTTTACATTTAAGAGGGAAAAAAA
>NW_006346674.1:0-484 GCF_000327345.1 Myotis davidii
TGGCTAGGGCTGTTTATTTATTCTTTAAATTATTTATTTTTTACTACATATGTATATGTAGTAAATGATAAGAAAAACATAAACAGTAAGAGTCATAGATCACCTGCCTCTTGCATGACCCCCACTGGTGATTGAGCCTGCCACCTCTGTAGGCTCACAAAGGATTGAATTGTGACCTCTTAGTTCATGGATTCATGCTCAATCACTGAGCTGAACTAGCCATCCTTTATTTATTGATTTTAGAGGCATGAAGGGAGAAAGAGAAAGAGAGAGGGAAACATTAATCTACTGTTCTATACATCTATACACTCACTAGCTCTCCCCTGCATGTGCCCTGATGGGGGAATCAAACCTATAACATTGGTGCATAGCGACCACACACTCACTAAGTGAGACACTGACCAAAGTTCTGAATTTTTAAAATTATTTTCAGGAACTTATACTGGCATCTTTTTAAAAAATATTTTATTGATTATTTTACAGA
>NW_006346675.1:0-484 GCF_000327345.1 Myotis davidii
GGTAGTTTCATTTCTAATTTTTTTCAGGAACTGCAATACTGTTTTCCATAGCGATTAAACTATTTTACCTTCCCCTGGGCTGTGCACGAGGATTCCAATTTTTCTACATTCTCACCAACACTTGCTATTTTCTGTTTTTTTCCCCCCTCAATAATAGCCAACCTAATGAGTGCAAGCTGGTATCTCATTGTGGTTTTGACTTAAATTTCCCTAATGATTAGTGATTTTGAACATCTTTTCATGTGTTTGTGTGCAAATATCTGTTGGATCCCCTGTTTTCAATTCTTTGGTGTGTATGCCTAGGCATGCAAGTAGGTATCACTCAAACACTGAAGCTGGTCCCCTGATTTGTAGTGCATTACTACAAATCTTTGAGAGTATCATAAAACTTCCATTAATTGGGATTCTTAGAGCCAGCAAATCAAAGCTGTTTTTTTTCCAGTTTAGTAAATAAAATGCAACGATCTAGCATGATGTGTGTGTG
>NW_006346676.1:0-484 GCF_000327345.1 Myotis davidii
ATGAGCCCAATATTGGGCACAGCATCCCAGTAGCACTGAGGGAAAACCATAGACTATAGAACTTTCTCCAACTGAACTGCGGTGACCTAATTGCCTGTGAATATTCCAAATGAAATCTATTGGATAAAATTTAAATCTGTAGGGATAACCGCAGCCTTGGTTTCACTTTATATTCTGAGCAACAATATTTAGTAGAAAAAGAGTCTCCCATAAACGCCAGATTTAGTCATCTACCCGTGCCAGTAAACCGAACGGCAACCTTCTGCTCAAACATCTTACCAAAGTGAAAATCCCCTGAATGTTATTTTCCAGAATCATTCATTGGGCATTCCTTTGAACCTACTCAAAGGGGAGGTTATCTCCCATAAAGGTTTGCTTTTCACAACATTGTGTCTGTCTTCAGAATTTGTTGTTACTATTATTTTATCTGTTGCCTTTAGGATTCTTAATATTCACCTGTTGACTTCCTTTTCTTTCTTTTTTT
>NW_006346677.1:0-484 GCF_000327345.1 Myotis davidii
AGCAAGGTGCAGACATAGTGCAGATAAATACCTACAAGCAAGATGGCGCTCCTGGCAAATAACAAGGTTATTGTTATCAGGGCTGGTGGCAAAGCCTAGAGAATCAGCGTGTTAAAAATCTCTGGAAAGGGCACAGAGGTTGCTCATGAAAGTTAGTATTATCACATGAATACCAAGAGAGACAAGACAGGTCTAGAAACTGTGGCAGTAAATCTAAAGGGATTTTTAAGTCCTCAGCAAGTGTGATATAAAATGTGGTAGGCTGCTATGTGAAAACATCTAAAAGTTCCCATACATTGAAAAACATCAAACATTCAGTTCCTCATGCAAGTCACATGGTGTTGGAGTGCAGAGATGTGTTTTTTTTTAAGCCACAGACAAGGCCAATGAGAAGCTGTTGAAGGATGGTAGCCTAGGTGGTCCACAGTGTTGGAGACCAGGTGTAAGCTAACAAGGTCCTTGCACCTGAAGGAGCTAGCAAGGC
>NW_006346678.1:0-484 GCF_000327345.1 Myotis davidii
CTGTTTGTACTGAAATTTTAGTGAGCATGAGGTAGGGTTTATTAGTCTGACCCACTGATTAAATAGCATTATCTGAGTCATAAACTACAAAGCCAGGAAACCACTAAAACATGAGATTAAAACTTCACCAAATGAAAAATACATCAAAGAAGAATAAAAAATTTGATAACAAAGAGGCTTCATCCTGTTAAACTTTTTTATCATAGTGTCAACAATAATCCCTCATGGACTGTTTAATGATCTAATATCATCTGAACCAACTAAAATAAATAGAAATTCCTTACAAGCTCAAACTCTAAATCTAATTAAATGTACCAAACTTAAATCTCATACTTTCCAATCCAGCACCCGAAGCAAAATGTCACAAACGGCCTTTCACTCTTTGTTAATTGTTACGTGGTGCCTACTAGTGTCATTTCTAAACGCTCTTCTTTCTTTTAATTTTTGTTTTGTTTTTAAATTTACCTTTATTGTTGAAAGTATT
>NW_006346679.1:0-484 GCF_000327345.1 Myotis davidii
CAGTGTTTCTCTCCCTGTGCCTCTGTCTCTATCTCTGTCTAATCAAATTTTAAACACCTTTTTTTAAAAAAAGTAAATATTAATATGTAGGTGAGTGTAATCATTCAGACCACAAAGAAGTTTCCCAGGTAACGGGGCAAAAGTGTGCTGTTTGGCAGGAGGAACACGTATTTTTGCGATGACACATCTGGCAGCAGGAGCAGCAGTGGGAGGGCTGAGATGCACACATGGACATGGTGGGGTTCATGAGCAGTACCGTTTTGATGGTGAAAATGTGTGCAATAGGAATGGTTGGGAATGAGGTGAGGGACTAGCTCAGCAGGCTTATGAAAGTCTTTAGTGCCACAGCCTCTCGATAGGACTAGATCATGTCCTCTAGGCCTTGGGAAATTTGTCAGGTAGAATGCTTTTAGCTTCAGATAATAGGCGGCCTAATTAACAGAGGCCGAACCAATAGGAACCAGGATTGTTTTGGTGGTTCAGT
>NW_006346680.1:0-484 GCF_000327345.1 Myotis davidii
TTTCCCAAAGGAGGGATCATTACTATGCTTCAGGGCCTCTTGGTCCACATACATGTATGAAGCTTCTCTAGGTTCTAGACCAAGGAGTGGACTTTCTGGGTGAAAGGCTATGCAAACGTTCAGCTCTAAAAGGAAATGCCAAAGTGTTTGTCAAAGGGGTCTATTTATACGCATGCCCCTAAAGCAGCGATTTTCACCCTGGGTGCCGCAAGAATGGGTAAACCATGGAATACTCACTACTTAGTCAGGGACACTGATGTCTTTTCCCTTAGATCTTCAAATTAAAAAATGGTAATAGCCAACACAATAATAGCAATAACAACAAAATCAAAAGGTTTTATCTCATTAAAAAACTTACAGCTCTACACTGAATTTATAAACATATTCTCCTATATTATCTTTTGAAGAATTTAAATGCATGTGGAATTCACATTTAAGATACATGTGGCATTAATTTTTGTGTGCATGGTCTGAAGTAGGGCTC
>NW_006346681.1:0-484 GCF_000327345.1 Myotis davidii
CTCTTAGAGATGAGGAAACCGTGCTCAGAGAGCTGAAGGAACTCCCACAAAGCCATTTCGAACGGGGGGACTGGATGGACATAAGCCCAGGCCATTGGAAGCTCGCCCGTGGGCCCTGAACTACCAGGCCGTATCGCCACAGGCCTACATGCTCACCTCTCCCTGCTTTTCCTGCCTCCATTACCTCTTGGGAACTCCTCTTCATCCTTCAGAACCCCGATGAAATGGCCTTTTCTTTGTTTCTTCAAACCTCCAAGCAAGCAACGTTCTCGTTCTCCATCCCACAACTATTTGAGAGCCTCTATGTTCCAGGCACGGTGCTAGGTCCTGGAGAAACGCCGACGGATAAACTACACTGGCCCTGCCAATTAACAAGCCAACGCATTGTCACGAGTTGTGAAACGTTACCAAGGACACGAATCGAGTATTCTAATAAAGAACAGTGAGTTGGACCCGGCTGGCGAGGCTCAGTGGTTGAGCGTCG
>NW_006346682.1:0-484 GCF_000327345.1 Myotis davidii
CCTGTGCACAAATCTGTGCACCAGACCTCTAGTTTATATATAATGTTATTATTTAGTAAACATGATAATACTATAACACATAATATTTGGTGTACATAATAATGGCATATATATAATGTGGATTTACAAAGGATTATAAGAGAATATCATGAACAATTATTCAACAAGTTAGATAACTGGACGAAATGAAGAAATTCCTAGAGACATACAAACTACCCAAATGGAATGAATAAGATATAGAAAATTGGGACATACCTATAACAGGTAAATAGATTGAACCATTAATTAAAGCTTCCCCAAGTAAAAAGCCTATAACTTATGACTTCATTGGTAAAGTCTACCAGCCATTTATAGAAAAATTCACCCTAATTCTTTGTAAAATTCTCCATAAAATAGAAGAGGAAGGAAGATTATGTAAATAATTCTATGAGGCCACCATCATCCTGAAAACAAAATAAGATAAAGACATCACAAGAAAATAAAA
>NW_006346683.1:0-484 GCF_000327345.1 Myotis davidii
GATCGCATCTTTCTAGAATACCAATAAGGTACTATCGATACTCCTGCCATTCAGCTTAATCAACATGTGACCCTTTCAATTCAACTAACAATATGTTTACATTACGCAGACAGAATTTCTCTCTTAAGATTCCATTAAATATTTAACTAACACAATGAAAGAAAAACACAACCAGTAACATGGCTGTATCAAAATGGGAAATCAATCCGTTTCAATCCTGTTAGGCCGCCCTCTCACTAACCCTGCGGGCAGGAGACCTGTGGAAAGGGAGGAAGGGATCTTAGGCCTAGAGCCAGAGATGGAATTAAATCTTTGTGGGTCCAGCTTGTTTACAATCTTCATCACTTGCCATGTGCTGACAAAGGGCCAGACTTGGAGACCCTGCTGCCTGACATTTCTGTTTATCAGGAGATTCAGGAGCTGCCTCAGAAGTCCTGTTGATTGTTTCAGCATTTTCTTTAAAATGTTGATCTTCTCACCCATA
>NW_006346684.1:0-484 GCF_000327345.1 Myotis davidii
TAAGTTTGTTTTTTACCAATTAGTGATAACTCGGAGCCTTGTACAATAAACAGTATAGTTTGAGGTCCTCAGGCTGTTTCCATTTTGTGTATATAACCTAAGTTTGGGTCACAGTCTCCCTGGATGGAATCTTTTCTTTTTCTTTTTTAATAGCAGCAGTCCTATTGGTCTGGAACATTCTGGGACATTCTTGAAGAGTCAGAACAATATTTGAGCTTCCTCAGGCACTTAGATCTTCAATGCTGATGATATTCCAAAACCTGTAGGCCCAACAAACATTGACCTAAACCTTTGGGAAATATCTCTAAGCATATCCATGCCTTAGGGTTTGAGAGCTGTGAGGCTTTGCCTGTTTCAGATTTCTCAGATTCTCACTGAAGGAGTGACCACATAGACAACGTCATCTTAGCCCCAAATAGAAAAACTTTCTCTCATGTTGCCATGGCATTGGTCCCACCTAAAAGGGGAAAGGGCAGGGGCGGGG
>NW_006346685.1:0-484 GCF_000327345.1 Myotis davidii
TTATCTTCTGGTTTTACTTTTTACAGACTTCATGTGGGAATAATCCTGCAAAACATAACTTCAAACAGATTGCAACATTTATGTTTACTAGTGTTTATACAAATACTTATTTCTTGCAAAATTATGTTTCCTTCCCCTCCACAAACAAGGTAATATTGTCAGTCAAAATCACAATACTTGGCAATGAATAAGTCATAGTTGAGTAATTGGTAAATTCTAGAATAATTCTCTGGGTACAAGGTAGAACAGGTTTTAAAGTTGCTTAAGTAGATGGGGAGAGGGGCAAGATGACTTCAGGAGATAATTTGTTTTACAATGGAGGGATGAACAGTCAGATTCAAGAGGTTATGTGCCTTTTGGATTCGTGACCATATTTTTCTCACATCTTTTGACCCCATAAATGCTATTAAGACTGAATGTTTGTGTCCCATGATGAAGCCTTAACCCCTAATGTGATGGTATTTGGAGGTGGGGGCTTTGGGAA
>NW_006346686.1:0-484 GCF_000327345.1 Myotis davidii
GGAAAAAACCTAAGTACCTATCAATAGATAAATGAATAAGGAATGTGGTATATCCATATACAATAGAATATTATTCAGCCATGAAAATGAGAGAAATCCTGCCACTTGTGACAATGTGGATGGACACTGAGGGTGTTATGTTAAGTGAAGTAAGTCAGACCCAGAAAGACATGACTTCTATGTGGAATCTAAAAAGTAAAAATAAAAAAGCCTGAACTTGTAGAAACAAAGAGTAGAATGGTGGTTACCACAGGGACATAAGGAGATGTTGGTCAAACTGTACAAACTTCCAGTTAGAAGAGGAATCATTTCTGGAGATCTAATACACAGTGTTATGATTATAGTTAACAAGAATGTATCATAGACTTGAATGTTCTTAAGAGAGTAGATCTTAAATGTTCTCACTACCTAAAAGTAGTAGTAATTATGTGACAATGGAGGTAGTAGCTAACTCTATGGTGGTAATCATTTTGCAATATATAAG
>NW_006346687.1:0-484 GCF_000327345.1 Myotis davidii
TCAATGAGTCTCTCTCTTCATTGATGTTTCTGTATCTCAACCCCTTCCTCTATGAAATCAGTAAAAAAATAAATACTAGCTGTATAACATGAGAAATCTACTAAACTTGGTTATCTATCTGCAAAGTGGAGTTTGCAGAGGATTGTTGGAAAGATCAGAGACAATTTCTTTAAAATCTTTGGGATATGATGGATGTTCAACAAATTGTATTTATTATTCTCATAAACAATCTTATTTAATCTTCATCATAATCCCATTTTCCTTCAATTTATTTTTTTCCAACTAGCTTTGAAATGTATAGCGGCTAGACATTATTCATTCCATTTACTAATGTGTTGAAAAAGAGTCAGAGTTTGAGAGACTCACCTCTTAATTACATAGTTTGTCTATGCAGTTGCTAAGGCCACATGCCTGTGGAGAGAGTGGAAGATAGAGCGGGAGAGAAGCATCTATGAGAAACATTGATTGGCTGCCTCCTGCACAC
>NW_006346688.1:0-484 GCF_000327345.1 Myotis davidii
AAAAAAAAAAAAAAATTGGTTTTCCTTTACACTCTCTCCAGTCCTAATGTAGGGCTGGGCCATAGCAGGCCCAGCTCAGCCAGCTCAGTTCACAGCCACGCGGTACTTCCTTATATGTAATTAAATATTTATTGAGCTGCTATGTGCCAGGCACTGTCCTAGACACTGTAGATTTGGCGAATAAGAAAGAAGAAATCTCTGCCCTGATGGTCTCACGAGGAAGACAGGCAATAGGTAAGTAAAATGTAAAGGCGCGGGGAGATGAATGTGCTGTGGAGAGAACATAGTAGACAAGGGGCCTGGGAAGCAGCTGGAGAGAAGGGGTTGGGATTTATTATTTATTTTTTTAATATGTTTTCATTGAATTTTAGAAAGGAAGGGAGAGGGAGAGAGGGAAACATGGATGTGAGAAACATTGATTGGCTGCCTCCTGCCTGCACCCCGACTGGGCACTGAACCCACAACCTGGGCATGTGCCCTGACT
>NW_006346689.1:0-484 GCF_000327345.1 Myotis davidii
AAAGTAGCTACTGAGGAGGATTTATAGCCTCATAATATCTTGGATTGGGAGAATGGGTTGCCGGAGAAGGCTTTTCTAGTGTCAGGAAGACAGATCTACCCCAAGGCTCCTTATTAGACTTCCCTTTGTGATTCTTTGGCAAAACTGGATCAGGTTTCCCTATCCCCACCCCCATCACTGCACACAATATTGGCCAAATGATTCACTAGCAAAGAAGAATAGGATTGCTAAGGATTAGACAAACCAGAGTCCCCTTCTGGGGTTGAGCACATTGATACACCCTCCTCCCTCAACATTATGCTTCCTTTGGCAAGGAAGAAGAGGGAAGGGCTGTTGAGTAACTATGTTTCCCCACTTTCCCAGACTGATAGGACCTCTCCCTCAGTCTCCATGACTCAGCAGTGAGAATCTCCTGGATGTTCACCTTGGGTTCTGGTTCTTTATTAAAAACCTTCCTCATGCCCTAACCGGTTTGGCTCAGTGG
>NW_006346690.1:0-484 GCF_000327345.1 Myotis davidii
TCAGCTTTCAAACAACTTTATTAGAGGCTGTTTTAAATGACAACTCCCAATTCTTCTTAATTTGCTTTTTTACAAATTCCAGTTAGAACTGTTTTATACAGGACAGTCATTTTTGCATTGATCTTTGCATCCTATTTAAACTGCCCGTCGGGCCATTCCGGTAGAATGAGAAGTGCCACTGTGAGGCTGCAGGTTGACCAGCACCCTGAGCAGAGGCGGCAGGGGCGGGAGGGGGAGGGCACGGGGGCTGCGAGGGAGAAGCCCACTTCACAGGGAGGACGGGCGCTGCCACCCTCTCCTCTAGCCCCCCAAACTCACAGTGATAGGCACCTCGCTGCCTTGTCATTCAGAAAGGGTGAAATAGAGACCCTCCCGGTCCGAGAAAGGGTTTGGACTTCCATCTTCAATGGAATTGAGGTTTCTCCCACTCTTCCCATCCCCCATTGAACACTCAGGTCCTAAGGCTCCCCGTGTGCACGCGCGT
>NW_006346691.1:0-484 GCF_000327345.1 Myotis davidii
TTTATATTTGGAGGGGCCTGATCCTCTACAGTAGAATTTCCACACCTGTTCATTAAACATATTTGTACTCTCACTTTCTTCTGTAAGATCAGTGAGCTGTTGAGGGTGGAGGCAGAAATAAAAGTTTACTGAATTAAAATGTACCCAAGTGATAGTCTGTTTGCACATGTGGTCCCAATTCTTTTCTGTTTCCATGTCTTTGGCAATGTGACTTTGAGCTCCTCCCATCCAGGAGTGGTCTTTTTCTCCACCTTTGACTCTGGGCTGCATTTAGGATTTTTTATTTGTTTTGACCAATAAAATATGGTGGAAGGGACAGTGTGCCTTACCAGGCCTTGGTGCATTTCCACTGCTCTAAATCAGAAGCTTGGCTGAGCCATGTGAACAAACCCAGGTGGGCCTTCCAGAGAATGAGAGGACATGCAAATTAAGCTCATTTATTCCAGCCAATCCCTCCCTAGATCAGTCACCGTAGCTGAGCCCC
>NW_006346692.1:0-484 GCF_000327345.1 Myotis davidii
ACAGTATTGTTAAATATAGTCACCATGCTGTACATTAACTCTGCAGAACTGACTCATTTTGCATAACTGAAAGTGCATACCCTTGACCAATATTTTCCTATTGCCCTTCCCTCTTCTTGGCAACAACCATTCTGCTTCCTGAATCTGATTTTGAATATTTTAGACTCCACATATAAGTGATATCATGCAGTATTTGTCCTTCTCTGTCTGATGTATTTCAATTAGCATAAGGAGCAAGGTTTATCCATTAGTTTCAAATGATAGAATGACTATATTTTTTAAGTTGAATAGTGTTCTCTTGTATGCATATACTGCATTCATTTTATCCATCTACCTTTACATGGATATTTAGATAGTTTAATGTCTTGGCTATTTTGAATACTGCTGCAATACACTTAGAATAATAGGTACCTCTTAAAGATTGAGATTTCCTTTCCTTTATATTTATAACAAGAAGTGGGATTACTGGATCATATGTTTGTTT
>NW_006346693.1:0-484 GCF_000327345.1 Myotis davidii
CCTGTTTGAGTCTTTGCAAAGATACCTCCCTTCTTGGTGCCTCTGGAACCATCCAGACCTGGACCGAACCCTTTCTGTGTTACCTAGTAGCTCTGTGACTTCAGGCAAACGACTTGACCTCTTTGAGCCTCAATTTCCTCATCTGTAAAAGCAATAATATTACTACTTATAAAGCAGATAATGTTACTGCTCACCTTGGAGTTGTGAGGTTTAAAGAAGACAATGCATGTTAGGGGCTTAGCTCTGGACCTGCCAGACACATGAGTTCAACAAATCAAAGTGTTTTAGAATTATTCCTCCAGTTTTGCAACCTAACAGCTTTGAAGGAATCAGATCCTTTCAAATTCCTGCCTTCCCTCCCTCCCTCTAGTGATCTGGAACTGTTAAATAGAAGCATAAGGTCTGAACACGGCCATACACGTTTCTTTGGAGTTTGTGAGGAAAGGGTGAATACTTCTTTTCTGAAGAGGAATAGCACGAGAAT
>NW_006346694.1:0-484 GCF_000327345.1 Myotis davidii
TCTCACATCAATGTTTCTGTTTCTCTCCCTTTCCTTTCCTCTCTAAAAGCAATAAAAGCAGTGGGTGAAGATTGTTTTTAAAAGACAGGTGGGATCTTGTCTCTAATTTTGGGGTACTATTTGATTAGAGCATTCATGTATGTGGCTGTAAATTCCAAAAGTACAGAAAGTACTAGAACAGTCTCCCACTTTTTCCCATTCAGCTCCCCTCCTTGTGGACAATCATACTGCCATTTAAAAAAATCCTTCCAGATAGATTCTGTGCACAGTAATATTGTTTATGAGTATATCTGGTTCTCCCAAAACACTGTAATTTAAAAGCAGATATTCTAGATCTGTATCTCTAAGCAACCCAACAAGAAGAGAAAAATAAGGGATATTAAAATAATTTCACCATGGGTATCTTCATGTAGTAAGTTCCACTGGTGGATTGAGCTTTTTGTTCTTGTTTTAACTATTTCACCTTAGGGTTGTTTTTTTTTTT
>NW_006346695.1:0-484 GCF_000327345.1 Myotis davidii
TCAGCAGCTATGGGACAAATTAAAAGTCCTAAATTCCGTTGCCCATCCCCCCAAAAAATAAATACATAAATTGTGATATAGGATCACATGACCAATGCAGCTACCAACCACTAATGCCTTTGCATTACTGAGCTGGAAAAGTATTGGGCAGCTGATGTTGATGGCAATACGGGAATGAAAATAAACAGTGTGCTTTCTGTAGCAGTTCTCAGAGCTTTCACGGGATAGCACTGATCACTGGATTCCACCTCTGGAGACTCTGAACTTTCATCTCTCCAAACACTATCACTGTGTGGCCCTTCTGTTTGCTGTTCTGTTGGTGAATGTTTAACTTCGGATTACTTTCAATCATTTGGCAAATAGTTATTTTATGTCTATTATGTGCAAATTACTGCAATAGATGTATCCCTATTATAGGCATTTCACATTTTGCTGTTTTATAGTGCACCCTCATCATATTTGATGTTATCTAATAGACAAACTC
>NW_006346696.1:0-484 GCF_000327345.1 Myotis davidii
AACGAAAGAGTCATGATGGGCAGGGGGTCTTATATTTTCATGGGAGAGGATATCCTTAGCTTGGAATATGCCAGGACAGCGTGGTCCTTTGTTGACAGCCACTCCCAGAATGTAAAGCAGTGGGGAAATTTCTTGACTGTCAAAGCGCAGGACTCGGACAAAGTTCAGCATTGTCACCCTCTCACTTCTAGTAGATCTCAACTGGCATGGGGGTTTCCGGATATGGGAAGGTAAGGAAGGCAGAGCTGTATACTTTGGCAATCTTATTCAGGTGATTTTTGGTTACTTTACCTCCCAAGTAAAAATCTCTTATTTTGGAATTTCCTTAAGGTCAGCAGTTATATGGCATATCCCTCTGAGACATTAGGGGAAGTTATTTAATTTATCTCAGAAACTCTCTCTTACTCAGCAAAATTAAGGGATTGTAGACAGGTACAATGATGTTCATTGCATATTTATCCATAAGAAGCAAAAGGTTGGAAAT
>NW_006346697.1:0-484 GCF_000327345.1 Myotis davidii
GAGTTTTTCTTGAGTTGATGAATGGAACGATATTTCTGGGATTACATGTTTTGACAACTATATTCTAGGCCGAGTCTAGTAGCCACCACTACCTTGATTTATTATTTAATTTTGGAAAATTGATCACTTTTTTCATCTAAGTCTGTGTGTGTCCTCATAGCACCAAAGGACACAATCAATTCAATGTTTAACAAATAAATCACTTTAGAAAATGTGGATCATGAAGAGTCAATGACGAGTGAGGGAACAGAGTAGTTTTCACCTGATCGTTTGGCTATTTCTTAACCTCTCTAAATTTTGTTGTGTGTTGCCTTCCTAATGCAGTTGCTGTGAGAATAAATTACACACTTAGTATAACTTTATGAACATTTGTGATAACAGAGGCTGAATGACTTTATCATTCTTGATTGTAGTTTTCTTTAAAAATGAAATGAAATGAAGTGGTTAAAGTGAGTTTTTTAATATAAATCTTTATTGTTGAAAG
>NW_006346698.1:0-484 GCF_000327345.1 Myotis davidii
TAGTGACCTCATAAATAACATTATGTCCTAGCGCAACACATTAGTCATGTGGTTTTGGTGACACTAGTGTAAGCAAACCTATTGCACTGCCAATCATATGAAAGTATAGTGCATGCAGTTATGTACAGTACAGAATCCTTGATAGTGATAATACATGACTATGTTACTGGTGTGTGTGTTTACTACACTATACTTTCTATCACTACTTTAGAATGTATTCTTTTCACTTATTAAAAAATAATTGCCTGCTATGCCTGCTATGTGGTGCATCTCATGGTTACTATCTCTCCTGATTATATCATTTTTTTCTTGTGCTAGATTTTATTTCATATTGTTGTATAAATTTAGTGTAGACTAAGTATACAGTGTTCATAAAGTCTACAGTAATGGACAGTCATTGCAAGGCTTTCACATTCATTCACAGCTCACTCACTCACTGACTTACCAAGACCAACTTCCAGTCCTGCAAGCTCCATTCATGTTA
>NW_006346699.1:0-484 GCF_000327345.1 Myotis davidii
GAAGCATCAATTGAGCTATCAGCTGTTAAGTGTTTATACATTTTGGGGGGACACCCATGTGAATGTGTGATTGAGCTTATGGGGAAAGGGTGGAGTCCAAGTGTGAACATTGCCATCGTATTGTTTACACAAACCCAGCAGACCCGAGGTTCCTTTGTTCTCCAGATTAGCTCAGATATTCCTCAAAGCATGAGTCAAACTTCAGTCCCAAAGTTTATCTAGTATGAAATATGTGCTCTAAACTCTAAAAGCTAAGCGGCTTTTATTATGAAATGAAGACATGTCCTTAAAATAATGATTTTCGAAATAGAAGTGCTGTGAAGGGGCCTCAGCTGCTGACACTGAGATGAGCAAGCAGTAGAGCAGAGGGTCCCATGCTCACCCCACTGCAGCTGAAGTCCTGCTCTTTGATGAGCTGTGCATATTGGCCCTGCCTTTGCACAGAGAATTCCAAGGTTAAAAAGTTTGAAATCCATTGCTTTTT
>NW_006346700.1:0-484 GCF_000327345.1 Myotis davidii
AGAATGGCTTAGCTTTATGGAGATGACACTAGCTGAACTGAAGGAGGCACAGTATAAACCAGACACTGGATTCCTAAATCATATATATTCCCATGACCAACCTTGGGGAGGTTCAAGTTCCAATGTAGTCCCTAGTGTCCCTCCACCCCCCTTTCCAGCTCTTGCTTCCTGGTCTTCCTGAGACACCCCAAGTACAACCCTGCTTCCAAGCCTTTGCACTGGCTCTTCCCTCAGATATTCACATACCTCCTCCTACATTTCTTCCATTCAACTTGTCAGTGAGACCCTCCTGGCTCCATATTTAAATTAGCAGTCTCAACAGGAGCACTCTTTACCCTTTCCCTGATTCATTTTTCACCATAACAGTTATCACCATCTAACACAACATGTACTTTATTTGTTTTAATAATCTCCTCTAACCAGGATATATGCTTTCTGGAAACAGGGATTTGGGTTTGTGTTCATTCATTGGTGTGTCCTCAAG
>NW_006346701.1:0-484 GCF_000327345.1 Myotis davidii
AGAGTGGAGAGAAGAATTAGGAACTTATTCCTGGAACATATTAAATCCATAGTGAATAAATAGGTACTGTACACTTATCTCTACAACACTTACATTGCAATCTCAACAGAAGATCATTTGCATGGAAGGTTTGAGAACTGCTCCATTATAAAAACATGATAATTCCAGTTTGGATATCTTAATACCAACATTTTTTTGGTTCAACAATGATTCAATTAAAGGCACTGCTCCCTGCCAAACAGTTTTTGTCTAAAAACTTTCACAATTTCTGTTGCCATGAGTCCACTGCAATGTCATAACCATTGTCCAATCTGCCTTATTTGGGCAGCCATCACCTTCCCCATCACGCATTCATAAAATCCACTAGATCACAACAACTCTTCATATTCCAAAGTATTGTCCGTCTTTACAGTGATATGATTTTTAATAGAATAATCACTTTTTTAACTTAAACAATTTTAATTGTGGTAAAATACACATAAGA
>NW_006346702.1:0-484 GCF_000327345.1 Myotis davidii
CAGCTCTCCATCTGGGTGAGCAAAGCAGAGAACTCGACATTGTTCTTCTTGCCACTACGTTTGTAATGGCCAGAAAGAGGCTCACAGAAACACTGAGAAAATGTTCTAGGGACAACAGGATGAGGCGAGGGGGCTTTGTCTCCCTGAAATGCCCAGATTATTGTTGAATCCCGTTGACTTTCTAAAATATGCTCACCTTGACTGGGTAGTAGACTTTGTACACATCAAAGATTCCTAGGGAACTGATAAAATTAACTGCTGTATTGCTCAATCTTGTTACCTCCACAGTGAGTGTATACTACTCGGAGGCTACTGGTAGATGCATATAGACAGCTAATAATACTAATCAAAACAATAACATTGGCCATATGGTCCCATTGTCAATGACATTACTGAAGGAAAGACATATAATTGGATTAAAAGCACTTATCCACAAACTGTTACAAATTGTACTACTGATTGATTTGGAAGTTTCCTGAAAAAA
>NW_006346703.1:0-484 GCF_000327345.1 Myotis davidii
TTGGAACCCTCATAAATTGCTGATGGGAGTGTAAAGTGATGCAGGCATTTTAGAAAAATGTATGGCAGTTCTTTGAAAGGTTAAACATAGAATTACCGTGTGACCCAGCAATTCCACTCCTAGCTATATATACACAAGAGAAATGAAAACATACAAGTTTTAAAAATCTGACTCACGATAGCTAAGACACAAAGATTTGGATGCAAATATCAATAGCTCATTATTTGCAATAGCCAAAAAGTGGGAACCACCCAAATGCCCATCAACGGACGAATGGATAAACAAGATATATTTAGACAATAGAATATCATTCAGCAGTCATTAGAAATGAAGTACTAAGCCATGCTACACAGGGAATGAACCTTGAAGATGTTAAGTGAGAGAAACCAATCACAAAAGACCTCATATTTTGTCTGGTTATAATAATGTGAGATACCTGGAATAGGCAAGTCTTAGAGCAGTGTTCTCAACCTTCCTAATGCCG
>NW_006346704.1:0-484 GCF_000327345.1 Myotis davidii
CAAGAATTTCATGCACCAGGCCTGTAGTAAATATAATAATAATGAAAAAGTTTGAAATATCGTGAGAATAACCAACATGTGACACAGAGACACACACAAAAAATGGCCTCAACAGATTTGCTTGATGTAAGGTTGCCACATACCTTCAATCTGTAAAAAACACAATAGCCATAAAGCAAAGCGCAATAAAACAAGCTGTGCCTGTATATTGCCACCAAGGTTTGCACCTTTACACAGAATATAATATCATGGAAATATAGCAACGTAACCAAGGCTGTATTTGAATATTAGATTCTAACTATTTACACAATCACATGTAAAAATATTAGGGAAAATAATGGTAGCAGTTGGACAACCCACTCCTTCAACCTCAGTGGCTCACTTTACAATGGTTTGTTTCTGATGTAATAGTCTAACGCACTGGTCAGGGTGAAGAAGGAATGTGGGGGCCTCTGCTCCATGCAGTTATTCAGAAATCAAGGCT
>NW_006346705.1:0-484 GCF_000327345.1 Myotis davidii
CGGCTGCAATTTGGACACCGCCCGTTTCCGGTATCTGATCGGCCAGAAGCTCGGCATCCACGCCGGAAGCTGCCAGGGGTGGGTGCTGGGCGAGCACGGGGACTCGTGCGTCCCGGTGTGGAGTAGCGTCAGCGTCGCGGGCGTCCCGCTGAGGGACCTGAACGCGCAGCTAGGGACCGACCAGGACCCCGAGCGCTGGAAAGATATCCACAAGGAGGTGGTCTCCAGCGCCTATGAGATCATCAGAATGAAAGGCTACACCTCCTGGGCCATCGGCCTTTCCGTGGCTGACCTGGCGGAAAGTCTTCTGCGGGACCTTCGGAGAGTGCATCCGGTGTCCACCATAGTGAAGGGTCTCTACGGCATCCGCGAGGAGGTGGCCCTCAGTGTCCCCTGTGTCCTGGGCGCGGACGGGATCACAGGCCTGGTCCAGGTGAAGCTGACCCCCGAGGAGGAGGCCCGCCTGAAGAAGAGCGCGGAGACG
>NW_006346706.1:0-484 GCF_000327345.1 Myotis davidii
TGCAAGTCAGAAGCTCCTCTCGCTGTCTCTCCTTGTGTATCGTGAATTATTGAATTATTTCAACTATGTCTTCTAAAACCCAGTAGGGTGAGGATTTTGTTATTCCCATTTCCTAGAGGTGGAGATAGGATTAGAGAGGTTAAATGATTTCCCAAGATCACATAGAGAAAAGCCTGTGAGAGCCAGGATTCCAACCAGGATTGATTAGCTTCAGAATCCAGACTCAATATGTTGTAATGATATTAAGACCAGACCTGAGCCATGTGTGTAAGATCTAAACATTCCAAGGAAAAGATTAAATTCCAGTCACTGCTGTTGGTCAATGTAATAATATATTATCTAGATTTTTAGAAACATGAATGTGTGTTAATTTTAACTAAATACTTGTTTTCACTTACATGCAGTTTTTTATTTTTACATAAATGGATTGAAAATTAACAAAATCCAAATTTTTTCAAAACAAGTACATAAACGTTTTAAAAAC
>NW_006346707.1:0-484 GCF_000327345.1 Myotis davidii
AAAAAAACAACAACATTGGGATAAAGGACCTAGGAATAATATGCTCTTACAGTGATTACACCAGGTCCTAAAATATGTCATTTCATTTGATTTTGTTTTATTATAAGATTGACGAAATGCTATAGGCCCTTAACTCTTGTTTATATCAATCAGCCTATGGAAAAACTGGTTTCACCATACTTTGTTTTGTGTCTAAAGCCACAGAACCTAACTAAAAAACCCCTAACCAAGCGAGGGTTTACTGTATATAATGTACTATCTAAGCCAGGGGAGTTTAGAGAGGAAAAGGGCCCGTTAATAATTAGTCTGGAATAACATGTATAAACAGACTCTGTCATGGGCAAGTCAGGATGTGCAGTCACCTGCTGCTAAGCAGAGGTTCTGAGCCCACAGCTACGGGCCTTTCAGGGGGCCTTCCCCAGCCCACTTCAGGATAGTCATGAGGCCGGGGAAGGAGGAGCCTAAAGGAGAAACTCCCTAGGCT
>NW_006346708.1:0-484 GCF_000327345.1 Myotis davidii
TACCAAAAGGCAGATGCATACTTTCCTTGTCTAGACCCTTTACTGCACAAAGAGCACACCTTCCTACTCTAAAGATTTGAATATATGGCTTTTGAAAGTTAAATTAAGGAATCTTTTTGTAGTTGTAGATTGATCCAAATTCTGGTAATGAGTCTATAATTTGTTATAGATTGCATTATCATGTGTCATTACCCAATGTAAAGAGTATGTGACATCACCTACCTAATCATTATACATTTTGATTTCTGTCTTAGTCTGATACATATAGTGGAAACTTAGCATTCAACATATAAACATTATTATGTTTTCCCTTTGGGAGCAACCCTAAACATCCTCACAGTTTTGACGAACTGCTAATATGAATTATGTGATCTTTAAGAACCCCATAATTATGGGCAGAATTTGTCCCTCACTCAGAGTTCTTGCCAGAACATTCAACCCAATGTCCTAAAGCAGTGGTCTGCAAACTCATTAGTCAACAGAG
>NW_006346709.1:0-483 GCF_000327345.1 Myotis davidii
AATTTAAAATGTAAAATGTTTCAATTCTGGGCATATATTAGGTATCCAATGAATACTATTATTAGCTATCATGATCATCACCACTATTACCAACTTTAGTCTTAAAAATCCTTGTATACATTATGCTTCTAGATTATAAAACCCATATCTGAGCAGATTCTGGAAATACTGTTTGGAGAAATTCCCTCTCAGAAATAAATGACCCAAAATAAAATTTATGAATTGAGCTTCTTCAAATCTGCTTATAGTCTCAAATGGTCTGAAATTACTATTGAAATCTACTATTTTACATTGAAGTCTACTGCTTTCCATTTTTTGTTTTCTAGTGAATTTATTTTGAGACTTAGATATCATACACACTCAAAAAATTTGTTTCCCAGACTTTAAACTCAACTTAAGCACGTACTATAATGCCCCAATTTCTGAATTACTTAGATCTAGTTCTGCTTCTCTACCTTAGCATATCATAGTCTTTACTCACTT
>NW_006346710.1:0-484 GCF_000327345.1 Myotis davidii
CTCGCAGAGCTCGGGCTGAGGGGACTTGGGTCTCCTGGGCCAGTTCAGGAACCAACCCCCCAGACAGCTCCTGCTAGCTGGCTGCAGAGACCTCTCTTCTGTTCCTGTGACTTTTCTCAGGCCTGAAGGTGAACCCAGTTAGACCAGGCGTCACCTGCATCTGCACCCCAGAAAAGTTCCTCTCCCTGGCCAGACCGATCAGAACATCTTTCTGAGGCTTCGGGATACACAGAAATTCCCACGGGGTACAGGGAGTGCCAGGGGGCCGAACTTTGCCAGGGGCAAGGAGGATGGCTTTGGTGGGAGGCTGGCAGTGTGCAAAACCATCTTTAATTAACAAGGGAGCCCTTGGCGAGGGGGAATCACTTTCAGGACAGGAGCTCCCAAACCAGCTGGGAGTTGGGAGCCGCAGGGAGTGTGCAGCGAGGAGAGTGAGAAGCCGGTTAGATTCCTCGTAAGAAATGAGTGAGACAAAGAACATGAA
>NW_006346711.1:0-484 GCF_000327345.1 Myotis davidii
CACCCCATCTTTACAAGGGGCCCTTCTCCCTTCGCTGCAGGGACCAATGCCTCCCCCACCATCGCCTCTCTATAGACCCTGCAAGTCTTGAGGGGAGAAAATCACAATCTCATCAGGTAACTGCATCACACTTCCCCAAGGCCGCCTCCTGCTGGCAGATCCCTCTGTATATTAAGCATGAGAAGGGGGAGATGGGAGGAGGCAGTTGGAGGAACAGAGAGGCAATGTTAGGCCAATTCTCTGAACTAGGATTTTTTCAGTAAGCTACGTGGATAAATGGCTGCAGCCCATTTGGGCAGTTCTCTGGATTTAGACTATGGGTGTATGCAGACCTTTTTATTCCTAACTTTGAAGTCCTGGGGAAAATTCTCACATGACAAAAGCTATTCTAGAATTTCCTCCCACTAAGTTCCACTAACTCTTATTGTCAAGAAGTTAATCCTACAGCCAGGACTTGTTGCATGAGATTAGGTATGACCTGGTC
>NW_006346712.1:0-484 GCF_000327345.1 Myotis davidii
CACAAATATAGCTAAAAAACAATTCAATATTGGCATCTCAGTGTGGTTCAGCCTCATAGGCTTTGCTCCAAAGCAGACACCACACTTTCCCCCGCCCTTTGAGAGCACTCAAGAGTTCAGGAATGAGGGTTTCCAGAATCATAAAGAGATCATCTACTTTATCTTATCTTTCCCACTTTTTTGGACACTGGTTCCACAGCTACTGTCCTTGTCACAGGCTCTCTCAGGCTCAACTCCAACTTCTTAGAAACTCTGTCCCCATGCAGATACCCATTGTCTCAAGATTGACTCACCCTAAGGCCACACCTAAGGTCAATAGAGAATATTAGAGAATCTAAACAAAGTGATATCAAGGATTACTAAAATGGCATCATACTTGGTGCTAAGAACATCACTGTCTTTGTCTGAGTTTCCTTGTCTGTGAAATGGGGACAATATTTAGCTCAGTTAGTCATTGTGAGGGTTGAAAGAAACCGGGTGAAGA
>NW_006346713.1:0-484 GCF_000327345.1 Myotis davidii
TTTTTTTCATACTGCTGGCTCTCTTATCAACAGCAGATGATCTACCCTACACATCACCTTTTAAACTAAGTATGGGGATGTTTTTCTTGATGACTTAATTTTTCTTACTCTTGAAATACATGTAATCTCTGACTATAAGATCACAGAAATAAGCTACATGTAGGAGGATATGTTTTTCTTCACTTTTCTGTGTACATTATAATTTCCAATTTTTGTTGACATAGCTGGCAATTAATTCTAGCATTTTGAAATGCATGTAGGAGGCAAATGATAATTAACAACAAATGTGTCTTGTCTTGCATTCTCCCACATTCTTCTTCAATTCCGCTGGCTTCAACAAACTACTCTCTGCTCTAAACTGCATGGAGTATCCAGCTATGTAATTTAAGAGCTGTTTATCTTTCATTCTAGAGTAGAGGTGGGCCAGTTTTTGTTTTTGTAAAAGGTCCCTTGGGGCTTTGTTATTCCACACTCAGATCACCTT
>NW_006346714.1:0-484 GCF_000327345.1 Myotis davidii
TAGAGTCTCTTTCATTTATGAACTTACTTTTAAAACTGTTCCTAACCTTACATGATGTGTTAATCCTTACCGTGGATGTCTTTGCTTTACTTGCCCTTATTTTCTTTCCATTCGTCCAAAATGCATTTCTCAATGTTGAGGGCTGTCCCAAGTTTTGTGTCCCTCCCCAGGGCTTTAAGTCGCCCTGTGTGATGACAGCCATCTGCTCAGCATCGCACTGATCTTTGCCACTGAAGCAACATGAAATTAAACTCGACAGTAATGCTCTTCTGTAGGCACTTATCCAGAAAGCAAAGTGTGTACAGCTCTGCTGATCAGAACTCAAGTATCTGAGTACTTACATAACTTTTGTATTTAATTATAATGTTATACAGTATGCTGTGCAAAATTAAAGTGATAGTGCCGAAAAAAAACCCCACAAAAAACAGATCCAACCAAGGAGACAGATGGTGTGGGCACTTCAGGAAATCTCACCTCCATGGCA
>NW_006346715.1:0-483 GCF_000327345.1 Myotis davidii
TCTCTGAAACCTCTGTACTTGATTTGTCAATGACCCAGGCAGCTGCTCTAGACATCATTTTTAGGCACCAGTATATAACATGTTCAATTCCTTCTCCACGTTTTAAAAACTAGGTTTCACATAAAAATCTGGATGTCCAATTTCTCTTTAAAAATCAAAACAGCTGGCAAAACTGGGACCACATTTGTGCATAACAACATTCTACTGGATCTGAGCAGTGCTAGCTCCTGCCATTCCAATGGCCTCTGGACACCAAAGCTGGGTCTTTTGTCATTTATCACATGGCTTGTGCTGTCATTTTCTAATACATGGTGGTGTCAACTCATTCCACACCTACTTGACCACTATACAGATGTGAATTTGTGATTCCTGTTGTACCCATTCATCAGTTAGTCAAATCCTTTCTCCACAGATAATAAGATGACACATTTCATCCAAGTTTCACCCATGAAAACATTCCAATTTAGTCAATTAAATATTTTT
>NW_006346716.1:0-484 GCF_000327345.1 Myotis davidii
GGTTTCTGTGCCCTTTTGGCCTACTATTCTATTGGGGTTTGAACTCATCTTTACTTTATGCCTACAAAAAATGCTCTACTCAACTGTATTTTCTCTAACCAAGACTTGGAGGTAGTCACTTCTCCAAGTAACTCTCTTATTTTTATTGGAAAATAATATGTAGAATCTAGAATCTGAGTGCTGGGTGTGCTCATTGCTTGCTCCTTTCCGTTGACAGCACTTCTAGGCCCCTCTTAGGAGATAGAGCTAGAAAATATGTGTACATACATTAACCCATGCATACATCTACTTCTATCTACTGCCTATCAATCATCTATCTATATACCTACCTATCTGTCATCTATCTATCTATTTATTATCTACCTAAAACATTAGTTCATACTGGTAACACTGGTTTAAATCTATGTTTGGAGTTTATATTTATACCTGGATCTATGCCTGGTACCACATAATTTATGCTAGCCTTTCCCTTTCTTTATTTGTA
>NW_006346717.1:0-484 GCF_000327345.1 Myotis davidii
AGAGCAAAGCTTTGGAGATTGTAATGAACACAACATATTAGGGAGACAATAAACAACTCCTTTTGACTGGTGAGAGAGGTCAGTGGAAATTAAAGATCTTTAAATAGGAGCTCGGTCTAAGAATGTTGGAGCCATATTTTAGAATGGCCATATTTTCTATTGTGACGTTATTTTTTGCTCCCTTATTTTGCAGCCTGTTCCATTCTTATATGCTACCACTGCCATTATATTTAACACCCTAAAGCACCTTTAAAATGAAATTCCTCTCAAAAGCCTTGAATAAATCCAAATTTCCTTCTGAATAAATATGAAAATCTTACTTTCAACCCACCTTTGCAGTATTTTCTTCCATACTCTTAATACATTTAAAATATGCTAGACCCAAACTTGTTCTTTCCTATAAGTATGTTTGCTCTTCTGCTTTTATTGTTTTTGCTAGTATTTTTTCTTCTACATAAAATGCTATTTATTTATATATTTGATT
>NW_006346718.1:0-484 GCF_000327345.1 Myotis davidii
GTGCTAAATTAATTCTAGTTGTTATACTTACTTTTCTATCATTTTGAAATAATTTATAAACTTTCTGTATAATCAAATAATTTGAATCTGAATTTAAATTTAACATTAAAAATTATGTGAATAAACAACAGGGCAGAATTATGTTTATAACTTATTTATTATTTAAAAAACACTTAAATTAAGAAACAGGCTCCATAAAATACTGTAATTTCTGCAAGGGCAAAGATGAAGTTGCATTCAACTGTTTTATTTCCATCACTCAGCATATTTGCTGCCAGATTGTGGGTGCTTACTAAATATTTGTTGCATTGAAATTGTGCATAACAGCATGGACTTCCGTTTTTGCTGCCACCACATTGAAGGTTGAATATATAATTAATGTTAGCTAAAAATTAATTCTAATTAAATAACCACATTATCTTACACATACTGGCCACTCACTACGCATTCATTGAACTGACTATGAAAGCAAATAGAAAAACAT
>NW_006346719.1:0-484 GCF_000327345.1 Myotis davidii
AAAAAAAACGATTTCTACTGTATGCAGTATTCCCACCTCCCCCTAACCTTGCCAAAGGTAAAAACAAAGATCCTGTTTATTTTTTACTGCCTCCCTAATTATTCATAGAAATAACAATGCCTCGACCTGCTTGACCCCTCCTACCCAGCCGCTACTTCTTTTCACTGGCCTCTGATTTCCAACAACCGAACCGCTGTGACCTTAGGAAGGAAATCGGGGTGGCTGGAAAGTGCTACATATAGTATCTGCTGGTCCCCACTGCCCCCCAGGAGCTGCCCAGTGCTGGTCTTGGCGCGCAAGCACACGTCCAAGACAGCAATCACAACATCGAATAAGGTCAAGATGACCTCCCCTCTGTCCCCCGACGTCCCAATCCGTCACCACTTCCCCAAAGGAAAACAAACGGGTCCCTGCACGTGCAGCGCCCTAAGCCTGCCGGGCGGGGGGCGCCTCTGGCGTGTCCTCGCCGCTGGCCCCGACGGGG
>NW_006346720.1:0-484 GCF_000327345.1 Myotis davidii
CCAGTCGTCTTATACGCCGACAAATACGGTAGGTAATTAATAAAATTCATTCACCTAGAAATGTGAGCATCAACTATGTGAAGGCGCTAGGCTAGACTCTGAGAACATATAGGCTCACATAATTCATAGCTTCAGGAAGTTTATAAGCTAGAGAGAAAGCCTAAGAGGCTACTCAACGGACTATGAGAAATGATGACTGGCAGGACCACAGGTGGCACAAAGAAGGGAGATGTCCCAGGTGAGGAAGCATCAGCAAGTTTTCAACCTCAGGGTTGGCCGATCTGAGCCTCTGGATTTTAGATAGCTCAGCCCCAGGCCTTGACCTGCTGCCCATGGCAAGCTCCAGCCCGGTTTACCACCATGAGCTAACATCACACTGCTGTACACACAGCCACACCTTCTGCTATCCTCTCACTCCCAGATCACAATGGCACACTTTCCAAACTAGAATTCCACCTTTACACACACACACACACACACACAC
>NW_006346721.1:0-484 GCF_000327345.1 Myotis davidii
TGGACAGTTCAGTGATATCTGGGTATGTGAGCAGTATGAGTGGGATAACACATTAGACTTCCAAAACCTCATTCACTTAATTAGAAAGGGTCCTATAAATGACAGCCACAGCCCATAGTAAAAGCCCCAGGCACCTATCTTAGCAATGGTGAAATTCCTCAAAACAGTGGTGTACCTGAGTGGGTTAGAGTTGGCCACCTAGAGGTCAACAGCCACTGTGAAGAAGATGCCTGACACTGTTGAGAAAAAAACATGGAAGAAGAACATCTGCATGAGGCAGGCATCAAAGTCTACCTCACAGGCATTGAATGAGAAAAGTCTGAGCAAGGTGATCAGAATGCCAGCACAGAATCCCAAGTCACTAACTGTTCAGCATGGAAAGATAAAGGTACATGGTTCAGGAAGTGACTTTCATTTAACATCTCCATTGCTCATTTTAGTATGTATTTACTTATTTTTAAAATCTTTATTGTTGAAAGTATTA
>NW_006346722.1:0-484 GCF_000327345.1 Myotis davidii
AATGCATACACTGCTGTTACTAACAGGTTCATACTATCCTGAAAACACCAATATTTTGTCCAGAACATCGATGGTGAGGCTGCACATAAGAAGCCAGATGTTTGGCTATCATGATACAGTGTGTAGTTAAGCATGGAAACTGTGGAGTCATACTGCTTGGGCTCTACTCCTAGCTATACCATTGGAAGACTGTGTGCCTGATGAAGCTTTCCATGCCTAAGGTTACTCATCAGCAAAATGGGAATAATAATCTAACTCTTACTTGTGAAATTGAAATGAATACACAAAAGGTATTTGGAATGGGATCTATGTTACTCTACAAAAGAAGACTATAGGCCTACTTTTATTATTTTCATTGCTATGATTATTATTTAAGCTGCCTGCCTCACTGGTAAAAGAGCCACCAATCATAGAGAAGCTTATCCTTAAATGAAATTTATAGCTAACTAGTGACCCGGTGCACGAATTTGTGCACCAGTGGGGT
>NW_006346723.1:0-484 GCF_000327345.1 Myotis davidii
TCCCAGTGCATTCTTTCACCCATCAAACTGAAACCTAAATAAAGGTGTATTAATGTTGGGCTGAGTACTACCAGTTTACCTACATTCATGTTTACTTAGTATCTAATAATGTTTTCTAAAGAGGGAAGCTGAGCTGTTTTCTCAAGGTTTTTGCCAGGTCTCATAAATCTGGAAAAAGCAGTCACTGTAACCCCAACTAATAACCAAAGTGGCCACACGCAGAATAAACAAGGACCGAGTTTATAAAGTCGGCACTGAGAGACCCTGTTGGGGTAAATTTGGATTGTTCAGTATTAATTTATGATGTGTGCAATGCACTTTGCACTCAAAGAGAACAGAAACAGAATTTTAAAATATGCATTTAAACAGAGCCTTAATACACTAATGTACAATTTAAATTTTAACAGCTACCTCCCAACAGTAATAAATAAGAGAAGAAAAAAAATATGGTTCTATAAATTATATGGACATTGGCAAAGCATTT
>NW_006346724.1:0-484 GCF_000327345.1 Myotis davidii
CACCCACAAAAAAAACATCAAACTAACAAACAACAGGAAAACCGTATCAGAAAACATTTTTATGTCATGTACCTTCTTTGTCATCATGGTGGATAATTGCATCCTGAATCATGTCAGCAAGGTTAAAATGCACTTTCTGGTTCTTGCCATGCTTCAGTTTTTTCAGGACTCCTTCCTGCTTCTGAAAAGCCTTCTCTCTTTCATAGTAGGCTTTGATTTGTTCACAGCGCATGCGTTTCACCAGCCGCTGCCTTTGGCCAAGGGGAAGGGTCTCCAGCAAGCACTGGTCAATTTCCATTTCATGGGATCGGAAAACATTACATAGCTGAAAGCAACCTGAAAGAAATGAAATGGGAAAGTCACTAGACCCATTATTACAACAAATATAGTAGCATTACAGAACGTATTTGATTTCCTGTTACCATCACATAAGTCAGAAGCTCATTCATTCCTCTGGAAGAAAAACAAAGAGTTAATATATTTT
>NW_006346725.1:0-484 GCF_000327345.1 Myotis davidii
TTATATAGGATTTATCCATATGAACAATTGGACAAAATATATGTAGGGTAGTATTGCCTGAGACTTTAGGCATCCACTGTGGGACTTGGAATGTATCCCCCAAGATAAGGGGAGGCTACTGTATTCATTCACCGACTCTATTGGATTTTGAAATTAAATGTATCTGCTTCTCATCATCCCCATGGCCACTATCTTAGGTCAGGCCCTCCTCATTCCTCTCCGTGACAGCTGTAAGAGTGTCCTGTCCACTGGGTTTTCTTCCAGTTTGCCTCTCAAAGCTGTCCCACCATCACACAGCACCTGAAGTGAATTTGCTGAAGTGTAAATCAGTCTCTGTTTCTCTCTGTTAAAAATCCTTCAAATACTGAGTTGTTTCCTGCCTGAAACAGAAGCTTCTCCGTGACCTGACCTCTGCCCCCCTCTTTGGCCACATCACTTGCCACCTTCAAACTTCCTGGAAATCAAGACTCAGCCCTCTGAATGC
>NW_006346726.1:0-484 GCF_000327345.1 Myotis davidii
AACATATACT
Organism: Myotis davidii; assembly: GCF_000327345.1. NCBI lineage: Eukaryota > Metazoa > Chordata > Mammalia > Chiroptera > Vespertilionidae > Myotis > Myotis davidii. The sequence continues at coordinate 11 of NW_006346726.1, forward strand.
AGTATATGAGTATATGTGGATATGAGTATAAATGTTAGGACATGTTCAAAATAATTAAAGAAGACAATTTGGGTGATACAAACACACTTTAACACTTCATAAAGCAGGCAATCCTTGTTCCCAATCTCTGTCCAGAGAAATGCAAAATGGGGTGGAAGGCAGGACATTTTTATAGAATAAAGAATAAGGAATAAGGAATGGAAAAATAAAAAATAAATGAGGAGCAAGGAATTAAGTATGGAGGCAAGAACTGGCTTGGTGTTTGGGGACTGGCTGACTAACTATACCGGGTTTCTGGTCAAGCGGAACATTTATGGGGACATGAAATGAATCTAAATTTCGGTTTGCTGACATAGCACCATGAGCAGGAGCGGCTCCATCTCGGGTCTAAAAATGTATTGCAAGACTCCTTAGTGAAGCTTGTCCTGACTCCCCAGGCATTTCTTTGATCCTTCAGCAGTTTTCCCCATGCAC
>NW_006346727.1:0-484 GCF_000327345.1 Myotis davidii
GCCATGCTAATCTCCTCTGTATCATTCCAATTTGAGTATATGTACTGCCAAAGTGAGCACTTGAATGCCTTTTTATCAAGAGAATAAAAAAAGGAATATGTTCAAACTTGTGAAAGTTTAAAAAAAATCCTCTTCCCCTAAATTATTATAAATTCTGGCAAATGAAATTTAGTCATTCATTCAATATTCAACAAGTGTAATATGTTGGATAATCTGATGGAAACTTGAAGAAGGGAATGTGTAATAAGACAAAATTTCAAGTTGTACATTTATTCATTTAATCATTTATTAATTATTGATTACCTAGTATGTGCCAGGCATTGTGCTTAAATCCCTCACAGAAATTATATTCTATCAAGGGAACCTGATGACACACAAATAGTGAATAATAAATAATAAGTAGACCTTTAACCATATACTAGTAAAATGTCTATCACTAGTGATAGATGCACTGAGGGCAGTGGTTCTCAACCTTCTGGCCCTT
>NW_006346728.1:0-484 GCF_000327345.1 Myotis davidii
TTTTGTAATCAATAAATTTAGCAAGACTCCCTTTGCCTCAGGGCTGTGCAGCTTAAAGAAGAAAGTCTATATAATCAGCAAGGACATGAATGTTGATTTAAAAAAATGTCTGTCTTCTAGAAGCAATAAACCATTAAAAGTACACTGCCTATATGCTGGACTTCAGTTTCCAAATAAATGTGTTGTTACCTCTTTCTGCATTTCTCCCAAGTTAAGTTTCAAATGACCATAGAGAAATATTTCTCTCTCCAGTGACCTTTGGTCATACTCTATTATGTAGGCATGTAAGGCATGCTGCAGTTGTATCTCATGCTAAAAAACAAAACACATAAGTAAGTCGTCTGGTTCAAGTAAAAATACCTATTACAAACCTCTAGTTAAAGTAAATACAAGGTGGAAAATAATGTTTATTATTATTTGACTACAGACAAAAAAAATCCATTAATTCAAGCTAAAATAGACTTCTACTCCTTTTGTTTGAACT
>NW_006346729.1:0-484 GCF_000327345.1 Myotis davidii
AATGAGAAAAAATGTAGAACAATTTCAAAAGTTTATATATATATAATTGGAATGATGAAAGACAAAAAAAAAGAATGAAACAAAAAATAATTTTGATAATGATGGCTGAACACCTATTAAAATTAATGGCAGTTACCAAAACACATATTATGAAAGCTCAGAGAACACAAAGCAGGATAAATACCAAACAAAAGAGAAAATAGTGGAAGAATCAAAAGAAAAAAAAGGACAATAGTTGTAGCAGAGTTTTCATTAGAAACCAGGCAAGAAGAAAGTTGGTCAAAATATTTAATAGTTGGAATAAAAAAGTATGCCAACCTAAACTTTATATCTTGTGAAATTACTCTTCAAAAGTGAAGGAGAAATGAGTCAATAGGGGGGATTGGGGACATCTGTAATACTTCCTACAATAAAGATAATTTTTAATTTTTAAAAAAGACATTCTCAGATTAATCATTTTCAGCCAATTGCCCTTCATGAAATG
>NW_006346730.1:0-484 GCF_000327345.1 Myotis davidii
CAACCAACTGAGCCACACCAGCCAGGGCCCCAACAATAACTTAAAGAAAACATTAGCTCTTCTTATTTCTATGAGAGATGGGTAATGAGGTGACTTCATTTGGAATAGACATTTTTTAAATTGCAATAAAAATTAAAACTTAATTGCAATGGCATTTTCAAATGTATTTCATTGAGACAGTAATTGGATTTAGGGAAGGGGAAAAGCAACATGTATACATTACTTATTTAATAATCAAATACCTGTCAAATGCAGAATGAAATACATTCTCATGTACTGATAGAGTGTCATTTGGTTCAAATATTTTGGAAAGAAATTTGAGAAAAGTAATTCTGCTCTTTGTTTGATAATTTCTATTTTAGAAATTTATCCTATCAGGAAATAATCCTAAATAAAGAAATAAGTTTAATAGCCCTAGCCGGTTTGGCTCATTGGTAGAGTGAGGCTCGTGGACTGAAGGGTCCAAGATTCAATTCTGGTCAAG
>NW_006346731.1:0-484 GCF_000327345.1 Myotis davidii
AAAAAATAAATAATTTTAAAAAACAAGCTCATAGTTACAGAGAACAGATTGGTAGTTTGGTGGTTGCCAGAGGCCAGGGGGAGGAGGAAATGAAATGGGTAAATGGGGTCAAAAGATATAAATTTCTAGTTATAAAATAAGTCATGGGATATGATATATAGCGTGGTGATTACAGTTATTACTGTATTACAAACTTGAAAGTTGCTAAAAGAGTAGATATTAAAAGTCCTCATTACAAAAATAATACTTTTGTAACTATGTACGGTAAAGTTGTTAACTAGACTTACTGTGGTGACCATTTCACAATATGTAAAAATATTGAATCATTACATTTTACATCTGAATCTAATATAATGTTGCATGTCAATTGTACTTCAACAAAAAAGAAAGGCTATCAGTACCCCCATGATAACTGTAGCACTATTTGTAATTGCCAAGACTTGGAAACAACCTGAGTGTCCATTGTGGGTGAAGTATATATATA
>NW_006346732.1:0-484 GCF_000327345.1 Myotis davidii
TTTTCCTTTCTGATTCAATAGCCAGCAAATAAAATGCCAGTGGAAACCCAGTGTCCTGACATGCTGACCTTTCTTGTTAATGTCTGTGAATTTCCTTGACCACATACTTTGATCTGGCCTGCCTGCTTGAGGTCATCAACAGGACAGGCCTGGTTTCCAAGCTGCTGCCTTGATCTGTTCCCAGCACAGCATCTGTACCTGGTGCTGGGAGAGGGCGAAGTCCCAGGAGTGCCGCTAAATCGGGAGATGGCTTCATTACTATGCATCCCCAGGGAATCCCTAGCACAACTTACGAGACTCCTTTTACGATGATTAAAAGAAAGAAAGAAACTGATGAGAAGATCACATACTTCTTTTGTAGCAAACATTACAGGCTGTTTTCTTTCTAAGATGTTTATGAAGGAAGCCCAGTTGAATGAAATGGGTCTCTACCCCCAAATCAGAAATGCACGAGGCCATATAACTAAAAAAAAATGTGGGTGGT
>NW_006346733.1:0-484 GCF_000327345.1 Myotis davidii
AAACATTTGTCTACCAAACATTTGCTTTTCCATGTTCATGGAAATTGCTTTCCTCCCCCTTTATTTGTTATTTTAAAAATTTTTTAATTGATTACAGATAGAGAAAGGGCGGGGGGGGGAGGGGAGAGAGAAATAGAGAGAGATCAATTTGTTGTTCCATTCATCCATTCACACACTAGTTGTTTCCTGTATGTGCCCCGACAGACCAGAAACTGAATTGGAACCCTGGTGCATCCGGACAAAGCTCTAACCAAATGAGTTACTTGGCCAGGGCAATTTCCTCTCCTTTGAAGTCCCAAACCACAACCCCCCCTTCTACATAGTTCAAGACAGCATATAAGCCTTAACTGACGGTTTTGTCCTCAGGTCCCAGTTTCTTATGGAACCTCCATATATACAAATGTAAATGATGTCAGGTGAGTCTTAAGCATATCAGTGAGATGGGTTTTCCTACCTCAGAAAACAAAAACTCGAAGAGGTTATG
>NW_006346734.1:0-484 GCF_000327345.1 Myotis davidii
TTTCCTAACTCTCCATCATCTTAACTTCATAATCATCAGGCTAGGCTGTTCACCCAATATCTAAATAATCCTACTAAACATTGAACTAAAACTTGACCATTACTAAATTTAATTATATTTACAATGTAAATTAATTTGTTATTGCAGTAACCTGTAAGTAGTATAGCTTTTATGATCTGTATTGGTTTCCTAGGGCTACCATAACAAAAGGCCACAAACCAGGTGGCTTAAAAACAGCAGTTTATCCTCTCACAGTTCTGGAGGCTGACAGTATGAATCAAGATGTCAGCAGCGCCATGCTCCCTCTGAAGGTCTAGGGAAGAATTCTTCCTCCTGATGGCTCATGATAATCCTTGGTTTGTGTGCACCACTCTGATCTCCGCCTTTATCTTCATATGGATTCTACCATGTGGGCCTCTGTATCTCTTACCACAGAGGGAATCTGAGTCCAAATCTCCCTCTCCTTTCTCTTATAAAGACACCA
>NW_006346735.1:0-484 GCF_000327345.1 Myotis davidii
TTTTTTTTTTCCTGAAGACCAACATTCTCAGCGGTTTGGTCAGGGAAAGCAGGAAAGGAGGTGAGACAGGGAAAGCAGGAAGGAAGGCTGCCTTCCCTGTCTGTATGCTTTGTATGTTAACTTTTCTAATGCATTCCAGCTGGCAGCATTCCTACAACCGTCCCCATGAGAAAGTTTTAAGTAACAAAGCAATGCCCAGTGAATCCTATTGAGAATGAAAGGCCCCTTATCAGAGGTCTATTGGCAAAGGATTTGGATGTTGTGTTTTTCTAAACTTACCTATATTGTGTTAGTGTGGTCTGGGACATTCGGGATCACTTTTTTGAGTTTTCATATCCATTGTGAATCCAGCAGGGTGCATTTATGTGGTGATCTCGAGGATAAAAGAAGAGTAGAAGAGTAAGCTCCAAAAAATTCAGTTATCCTGATAGGGAGTATTTGAAGACGTGTGACTGTTCTGTGATTTGGTTCATCAGAGAGAGAG
>NW_006346736.1:0-484 GCF_000327345.1 Myotis davidii
AAAGAAGTTCACAGGCCTGATCCGACAACGCTTTTGAGAAGGGTCGCATGTTTATTGGAGTGTAAGAAATTAACCTAATGGATTCCTAGAGCATGTGGTGAGGGCCCTACAGTTCTACTTGAGAGGGGACAGTGCTCGATGGCAACAGTGAGTTAACTGATTGCAGTTATGTGCTGTAGCACATAAGTTAAGCATGAATTCAGAGTTATGGGATTTGAGTCACTTGTCAAAATCAGGGGACCCTCTTGTTCTCTGGCATGGCCTGTTTTTTGTATCTTTTGTAATCAATGAGGTGCAAATTTTAGGCCATGAATACAATTTTGCTATGAAGTTTTTTTCTTTTTCTCCTATATTATCTACTTAAAATGATACTTAACACCTGGATAGTACCCATACTAGTTTTAGGTCTTTGATTGTAAGACTTTTTATTCTAGTGTCATTGCAACTCTGGATACCCTCCTCTTTAAAAAATATATATATTTTT
>NW_006346737.1:0-484 GCF_000327345.1 Myotis davidii
TTAATCAGAACAAAACAATCACGGTTAACAGAGTATGATGAACATTTCTTACAATTATAGGTGGTCTCCAATATTCTATTTCTGCCCCTATCATTTACAGGGTTAGCAAGATTATCAAATAGACTGGTGGTACCCGGTACATAAAAAGTACCAAAAAATACCAGTTTCCATTCCCAGCATTCTCATTATCTACCTGCACACCCCTGCCTTGGCCAGGCTTACTCAGTAGAACGGTTACACAAATCCCCACAAGGCCAAGGTACTGCTTGCAGGTTTCCTTAGTCCACGGTCAAGTACCACACTGAAGGCAACTCCACCAACAGAGAGGTGAGATGGACGAGTTCCACCCAGAGACCCAGCCATGCCTGCACCCCACTGCCCCTTCCCCCACCAGCTTCTATTTCATTTTCTTGGGATTCAGATAAAAAAGACAAAAGTTCCATGGCTCTATGCCACTGTGTGTACACCTTCCTTCTACAACCAG
>NW_006346738.1:0-484 GCF_000327345.1 Myotis davidii
AATGTTATCACCCCACTAATTCTAAAAATCATCTGTGCAAACTTACACAGTACTATTGACTATATTCCCCTTCACCATTTTTACCCCTCTTTCACTCCCCTGCCCTTTGGCCACCATCCCTTTGATCTTTGTAGACAACTTTTTTGACTGGTCATTTTGATAAGATATTTGGAGTTTTTCTGCTGAAATTCAAGACTGACTTGACCACAGACCCATATTCCTTTTGTGAGCACGTGGTGACTGTCTTCATCGCTTTTTGGGTTCTTTGGGGTCTGAGGATAAGAAATCACTGGGCTGGGCAGTGGATTCTTGGTTCAGGGGAAGGATATGTACTAGGGCTTTCTTATTTGTATTATGCAGGACTTGGCCAGCTTGCCTGAACTGTTCTCTCCTGGGATGCTAGTGAGATGTGTGGTGAGCAGTCTCGGCATCACAGAGAAAGGCAAAAAAAGTGTCAAACTATCTCTGAACCCCCAAAATGTCA
>NW_006346739.1:0-485 GCF_000327345.1 Myotis davidii
AGAGTGATAGAAATGTTTACCTTCACTGGGGTGGTAGTTACCCAGGTGCATACATTTATCCAAACTAATTTAATTATACACTTAAGATCTGTACATTTCTGTGTGTGACATTTAACTAATTTAAAAAAGCACAATGTGAAAAAATGGTATTGCTTATATACAGATAATACAAATATACATAATACCTATAATCATAACTATCTAAAATTGGTATGTGCATAAGGATAGTGACCAGATAATAGCACAGCAAAGAAAAACAATTCAGAAGGAAGGTAAAAATCTAATAAGATTTTATTTGCTTTTATAATATTGTTTGAGCAAGAGATTTTAAAAATAAATAAAACCTCAACTCCTGCTTTGTTTGTGCTGCTAGTATTTTGTGCTCCCTTTCCAAGAAATGGCCTACTTCTTGTACCAGTAATTCCTGAGGAAAAAAGCAGAGAATTGGTGTAGTGTCTATGAGTGTGTTCTCCCACCCAGATCCC
>NW_006346740.1:0-485 GCF_000327345.1 Myotis davidii
GTCCGAAGCGGGGTCTGCTCAGCCCCGGTGGGTGGGGTGGGTGGGCGAGGACACGGCTTCCTGGGTCATTACCCCCACCTCCCGCCGGATCTGCCGTAGTTGGAGGTGGTTAGCATCTCGGTCTGGGCGCCCACGACACGACACGTGGCCAGGGCCTGAGCCAAGAGGCCGGGAAATGCCCAGTGGACTTGGGGTTTCATGTTGCTCGGGTACCAGGCGATGCGTTTTGAGGGGCGAAGATCAAGGAGCTAGAATCTCTTCTCACCTCCAAAAGCGCACCTTCTCTCTGGGACCCCAGAGGCAGGGGAGTCAGCCTCCTCCCACACCTTGGGGTTTGCTTTTCAAGTCCACGCACTCCTCGCCGGAGACCTTCAGAGGAGGGAAGGGGTGTCCCGATCCCGCATCCTGCCATTCCTACGACTGGGGTTCGGAGGACGGGTTAGTCTGTGTGCGGCTGAAACTCATTGATCAGGGATAGAAACATA
>NW_006346741.1:0-485 GCF_000327345.1 Myotis davidii
CACACACACACATACACACCCTCGGCAGGTGGGGTTTGATCGTTTGGTTCACTACTCTCCCTGCAGCTCATAGAGACGTGCCCGGAACAGCGTAGGTGCTGACAGTGACAAGGGGCTTGTGCAAAGTGCTGACGTATAGCACCCGGAGGGGACAGTAAGTCACCACTAAACTCCGCGTATCGGTGGTAGAGGCCCAACAGACACTTTTCTGGAGTTTTTCTTGGTGACTTAGAATTTAAACGTATTTCCCTTGGTGACTTGGAATCTGAACTTACTTTACTCTGAAGCTTTGCGAGGAAGGGATGTTTTGGATCTTGGGGACCAGACCTCACGTCGGAAGTCGCTACTTCCTGGCTGGCGGGGGCTCTAGGCTGGCTCTGGGATCCATCTGCTCACTCCTCACTGGAGAGAGTCCTTTTTCATGGACGGGTCACAGCAGGGCAGGAGGTCGGAGGGCAGGGGTGCTGGCCCTCTGAAGAAGCGGC
>NW_006346742.1:0-484 GCF_000327345.1 Myotis davidii
CAAAATGAACACATCCTTTTCCCAGAACTTGTGAATGTGTTACCTTATATGGCAAAGGGACTGCAGGCATTAAGGATCTTGAGATGGGGAGATTACCCTGGTGGACCCAAAGGTAGGCTCAGTGTAACTGCCAAGTCTTTTATAAGAGATATGCAGGGTGGTCAGAGTAGAAGTAGGATGTGTGACAAAAAGAAGAAAAGCAAGAGGTTGAAGTGATGTGACGGAGACACAAGCTAAAACATGTGTACAGCATCTGCCAGCTAGGTAAAGCAATGAATATACTCTCCACAAGAGTCTTTAGAAGGAATTAGAACTGTCAATGCTCTTGAGACTAACCTTGGACTTCTAGCCTGCAGAACTATAAGAGAATAAATTTATGTTGTTTAATGCCACTATATATTTGGTAATACTAATGCATAGACAAAATATTTTTGGGGGGTGGGGGAGAAGATGCCTATAGTCATATTTTATTTTTATTTTTTAG
>NW_006346743.1:0-485 GCF_000327345.1 Myotis davidii
ACTTGTTCACTGCAATGCTTTTGCAGCATCTGTTTCCATGGCAGCCTCTCTGTGTTTATTTCTTAAATCATCTTTGGCTATCTCAGAGTCTGCTGGACTTCAAGTTCTAACAGGTTAAAAGCAAAACTAGATAAAATCCATCATTGTCTCTTTCACCCTATTCTGCTCCTCCATCAAATGTTTAGTGCTTTTCCTAAGATACTATACCACTCATTTTATATGTTAAAATAACATACAACAAATTAAATACAACTTATTTTGATACATAGAAATAATTTCATTCCGTATTTTGTTATTCAAGGGATTGTATACTTCAGAAAAAAGCAACCTATTTTTCTAAACATCAAAGTTTAAAATCTAAGTTGGGATGAAGTAAATTCTATATTAAGTTTACATATAAAGCACTCTATTTCAGTCTCTCAGGTGCTGTAAAGACTCAAATTTGAGACTGACTCAAGAAACAAAGTTTCTTATTCTATCTGTTT
>NW_006346744.1:0-485 GCF_000327345.1 Myotis davidii
TGAAAGAAAAAAAGAATAATGCTACTGTAAACACAGTTCTGCACAGGTCCTATGTACACTTCCATTTTAGGAGATACAATCAACGAATTTTCCCAAGTGGCTGTACAACTGAGAGTATATTAGAACTCCGGTCACTGCACATCCTAGCAACACGTGAATTGTCTGTTAATTCTGGTAGGTGTACTAATATGACATCATGGTTTTAGTTTGCAATTTCCTAAAGACTAGTGAAGTTGAACACCTTTTCATATGTTCATTAGTCACTGGGTATTTTCTTTGGTCAAGTCCAACTTCGTTGTTTTGCCTCTCTGTCTTCTGTCTGCTTTTCTTCTTCATTACAGGGGTTCTTTATATATGCCAGTACAACTCCTAAGTCAGATAAATGTGCTGCAAATATAGATTCCTGTTCTGTGGCTTGTCTTTTCACTCTCTTTGTGATATCTTTAAATAAAAAGAATTTCTTATTTTAATGAAATCCAACTTAT
>NW_006346745.1:0-485 GCF_000327345.1 Myotis davidii
GTGAGATGCACAAAAGGCCAATTTTTCTGGAGCTTGAAGGATGGAGACCCAGGGAAGCCTCTCCCCCCCGCCCCCCAAACACATGGGCAGATTGTTAGGAAGTAGGACCCATTGGGGAGCACACGCTGGCTAAGTGCAGGTGACACAGGAATTCAGAAGAGGCCAAGGTGGATGCACAGGTGCTTCCCAGGTGTGTTCAGCCTGGGTACAGGTAGAGGGAGGAAAGGGCCTGGCACATTGTACCCATGGGCACACTCCAGCACTGCACTCCAGTGCCAAGGTCAAGGAGCCTCTGACAGCCTTTCAGAAATGTATTTCCTTCTAGAAAACGGTCTTTCCTCACTCCTGCTTATGATTTTGGATTCCATCTTTTTATTTGCTGCTAAACTAGTATGCCAGGGAGCATCTTTGGTAAGTGGGGCACTTGGTATAAGGGCCGGCCAGACCCGGCTGACCTCAGTGGGAGGGTGTTGCCCAGAGTCAGG
>NW_006346746.1:0-485 GCF_000327345.1 Myotis davidii
AAAAATATATCTGTACTGCCATGTTTATTGCAGCACTATTCACAATACCAATATATAGAAACAAACTAAGTGTCCATAAGTGAATGATTGGATAAAGATGTGAGGTACACAAACTCTCTCTCTCTCTCGGAATATTATTCATCCATGAAAGAAAGAAATCCTTGCTATTTGCAACAACATGGATGGATCTTTTGAGGGCATTACGCTAAGTGAGATAAGTCAGACTGATAAAGCATTCTGGATGACATCACTTACATGTGAAATCTGAAACAACCAAACTCAGTATAGAATGGTAGAATGCTGGTTACCAGGGCCTGCGGTATGGGGGTTTGGTGAAATTTTGTTAAGGAGCACAAAATTGTAACTAGTACATAGATAAGTTTTGGACATGCAATGCATAGCCTAATTATTAAAGTCAACAATACTGTATCATAAACTTCAAAGTTGCTGAGAGAGAAGATCTTAATTGTTTTCACCACAAAAAA
>NW_006346747.1:0-485 GCF_000327345.1 Myotis davidii
CATAGTGGATGCTCAACCACTGAGCCACGCCAGTGGGGCAATATTTTACATTTTATTTACTAAATGCTATCTCTAGCTTAAGTATACTGTTGAGAACTTTACATGTAGCAATACATTTACTATTTTATCTTAATACTGACTGCAGTTTAATAAAATGGTTAAGACTATTATTATCTAGTCAGAGTGGTTGACTATTGTCCAAGGTTAGAGTGACAAAGCCAGTTACTGAAACTAATTCTATTTGACACTAAATATGCGTTTACTTTTAAAAATTATTTGCTGAAACATCTTATCTTTGTACTCAAGAGCCATGGATTAAATAATTTTTAAAAGTTTAAGTTAAATGAATTTCACATTTTTGGTAAGTTAAAAATCAGACTTACCTGATTCCAAAAACCAAGTATTTTCCAGTGGGAAAATCACTCATTAAGGAAGAGAATGCTCAAGCATTACTTAAAATACAGTGGGGCCTTGACTTACGAGTG
>NW_006346748.1:0-485 GCF_000327345.1 Myotis davidii
TCCCTCTCTTTTCCTCTCTGAAATCAATAATAATATACTTTTTTTAAAAAAGCAAAGAATCAGATTCAAGGAAATTTTTATATTCCCAGATGTTTTCTAAAAGTTCTGATTCAATTGGAAGTGAGGGAAATAGCAAGACTAGAAAACAAGGATCATCTATCTATTTTACTGGCTCCATATCCGGGCTGCTCTTTTCCCAATAACACCCAAGAGACAGTGATCTAAGACCATTGAAATAGGTGGGAAATAAATAGAATCATAAACAATTTTTGACTAACTTTCCTTCACCAACTTCAACCAAACATTGTTTATTAGATTTCAGTACAAAATGACAAATTCAGCCTATTTATTTATCTTCTCTTCCTCTATGGACCCCAATCTACTTATATAAAAGGCTAAGTGACCAACTGTACATACATCCAACTGTCCAACCAACCAACCGGCCAGTACACATGATGCGCACTAGCAATTTAAAAATAAACATT
>NW_006346749.1:0-485 GCF_000327345.1 Myotis davidii
AAATAAATAAAAGTGCAATGAAGATCACTAATGCCTTAAAATGCATCCCTGGCCCACAGCCTTCAAATGGTATAAGAAGTTGAATTTGCCACCAAGACAGCAAGAAGAATCATTTGTCCATCAGCATGCTTACTTGTACTATCCAAATGTAGCTATACTCATTTCCTTAGCAGAATCCAAGGGAATTCCAAAAAAGGCTTTGTGTCCCTGACAAAATGACAGGTGTCATTTCTTTTCTTTGCTGGGAAAGGTCTCCAATCTCTCTCACTGTTTCCAAGTAACTGGGATCTGCAGCCACATTTGTCTGTGCCCAAAGACTTACCAATTCAGAGCAACTATCTTGCCTTCTTTTGCCTGCATGTTCTCATCTGTAAAATTTGGAAAATTCAGTTTTTACCTCAAAGGGAGTTATGAAGATAAAGTGAGTTTAAAAGGGTAAAGGTGCTTTAAATGGTATTTAGCACATTTTAAGTACTCAGCAAATA
>NW_006346750.1:0-485 GCF_000327345.1 Myotis davidii
GAAATAACAAGTGTTGGCAAGGATGTGGAGAAACGGCCACTCTGTGCACTCCGGAGAATGTAAATTGGTAGCCACTGTGGAAAACAGTATGAAGGTTCCTAAAAATTTAGCAAATCCACTTTGGATATTTATCCAAAGAAAGCAAAAACACTAACTCAAAAAGATACCTGCACCGCTATGTCCATTGCAGCACTATTCACAATAGCCAAGATATAGAAGCAACCGAAGTATCTATCATGGACGACTGGATAAAGAAAATATGATATATACAAACACTGGACTAGCATTCAATCATAAAAATATGTAAATCATTCTATTTGCAACAATATGGATGGACCTTAAGATCATGATGATAAGTAAAATAAGTCAGATAAAGAAAGACAAATATAGTATATCACTTTTACGAGAAATTTAAAAAAAAATGAGCTCACAGATACATAGAACAGATTGGTGGTTGCCAGAGGTGACTGGAAAGATGGGGAAAT
>NW_006346751.1:0-485 GCF_000327345.1 Myotis davidii
CAGGAATTGGAGCCCAAACAGAAAGGGTCGCCAACAAGGACCTGTCCATCAAAGGGAGGACCAACTCCACCAGCACTAGGTGGCTTCTTGCTTCTGCCTGTGATTCTGCGTTTCTCCTGGCTCCTGCCTTGTGCCTAGACTTTCCTAAGGGTAGTGTGAAGCCCGAGTTAGGACATGTGCAGTAGCATGGTGGCATCGGTATGTGTACTTTGTTTTTATGATGCTTAGAGTCTCCTGAGGGCAACAGGGTCATTTAACCAGAAACAGTCTGTGGAGGGCTGGGTGCATGAGGAATTGGGCCAGTTCAGAGACAACTCATTTCTGTTAGATTGTGCAGGTTTGCCTAGAGACACCATCTGAGTGGTCAAGTGGTCAAGTGGTTCTGAAAGTCAGTTTAGCTCCACTCACCAAGCCTTATTTTACTAATTAGGCCTGCATCAGCTTAGTCTTTGGGGCACTTTTATCTAAAGGTAACCCCTCCCCTA
>NW_006346752.1:0-485 GCF_000327345.1 Myotis davidii
TTTTATATATATAGATAATAGACCACAACTTCTAAGATTTGATCAGATCTACCTAAGGTTGTATGCATTTGTATATTTTCCTTTTCCTTTTGAGTCATCTTCCTCCCCACCCCTGCATGAGGTTGGTAGGAGAATGGTGGTTGGTATTTGAAAAGGCCATACGGCATATTGTTTGGGGCTTTGTATTACAATCCAAATCCACAGCGTCTGGCTGTTGACAGGACAGATGTCACGATATATGCCACATAACTGGATTGGACACATTTGCTTATTACATGGAGGCTGCTGGGCAATGATCCATTTCTTCTAGTAAATGGAATTGCATTTTAGGGACTTTCTGTTCAACTGTTTTTTTGTTTGTTTTGTTTTTAAATCACAGCCGTATTGTCTTTCATGAAATATTTGCTTATGCTGTTATAAAGCATATATCAGAGATTATATAAAATTTTATGAAAGTACAGTGGGGCCTTGACTGACGAGTGTCC
>NW_006346753.1:0-485 GCF_000327345.1 Myotis davidii
CCCCCAAGTCTACCAGCTGGTCTCCCCAGGCTGACGACCCCATTCTACCCTCCTGCAGCCTTGGTGAGCCTGAGCCAGGAGGTCCGGGACCCTAGAGTCCCCTCAAGTTCGAATGCCACGGAGGCAGCGTGGTCTGGGGCAGGACAGGAGGACGGGGAGGGCAGCGAGGTCCCATACCGTGGCATCGTGGACACCGCCCTGGAGCTCTTCAAGTTCACCATCGGCATGGGCGAGCTGGCCTTCCAGGAGCAGCTGCGCTTCCGCGGGGCTGTGCTGCTGCTGCTGCTGGCCTACGTGCTGCTCACCTACATCCTGCTGCTCAACATGCTCATCGCCCTCATGAACGAGACTATCACCAGCGTCAACACCGACAGCTGGAGCATTTGGAAGCTGCAGGTGCCCCTGGAGGCCCCCCCTCCCTCCCCAAGGAGTTCTGGGCCCAGTGAGGAGTGGGCAGGACCCAGCTGAGCTGGCCCCGGAGCAGA
>NW_006346754.1:0-485 GCF_000327345.1 Myotis davidii
ACAAAATAAAGAAATATGGCATAATTATTCTATGATTTTAGGTTTGTACATGACTATTCTATTTTTATGCACTCATAAGATTTGTCAATACTTCAAATTAGAAAGAGAGTCTGCTATGCTTCATATAGTAGAAAGTAAAAACCATAAATTTTGACCATATCAGGCACAGAGAAAATTCCAACTTCAAGGTCGGTTCCCAGAAGAAATCTGAATTGCCCAATATGAGTGGCTTCCCTGCACAATCTACCAGTAGAATGTTTCCACATCAAAGAAGCTGTTGCTAGGGGAATGCATCACAGAGGTCCAGGGAAGGGAAAGGAGGATCTCTAAAAGTGGTACTACTAGTAAGACCTGTGGGTCTGTATTTCCCTAGTCAATGAAGTGAAAACACGAAGTGGTTTCTTCAAGCATTAGTGAACTTCGGAACTCTTAAGAAAGTGACCCCACTGAAAGTAACCATTCTGGCAAATGTGAAACTCACATTT
>NW_006346755.1:0-485 GCF_000327345.1 Myotis davidii
AAGCAAATGCCTGCCACCCTCATCCTTTTGGCCTGCATTGCACACCCACCCCGACACAGCTGGGAGCTCTGCAGCTCCCTTAGTATATAAGCACAGGATGTAGAATAAGCACGAGACTTTCGGGCAACTTGCAGCCTGATCACTTGTTAATTATGTGACTCAGCATAATAGTTGTAAAAATTCTCAGAACCTCTGGGTTTTAAATCATAAAATGTGGATAACAAGTTCTACCTGGTCATGTTCTTGTGAATGGTGAATATCAATCTCATTTCTGGTGCCCCATGGTGCTGTTAATATTTTTTTTCTTGACAATTTGGAATTCTCTATACCTGCTTCTTCAAGACAAAATTGTGGGGATCTACTAAGTCTCTATAATGGGGGTACTGCCCAGAACTGCAGCCCATAAACTGGTCCCTTGACAAGTCTCTTCAGAGTTGCTTTCCTCTATCCCACAGAACAGACAGGAAAGGTCAGCTTCCAGTTAT
>NW_006346756.1:0-485 GCF_000327345.1 Myotis davidii
CTTCCCTCAAAAGAATCATTGCGGCTTAGCTTAAAATGAATGCTGGAAAAGGAGAAGGATCAGAAAACAACTTTGCCAATAGTAAGGTGTTATATGTGTTTAGTATTAAATGTCTCCCTGCTTGGGTTTGATTTAAAGATGAATGCGCTGTGCACATCCTCCAGCTGTGCTCCCTTAGCAGACTGGGGTCTGTAGTGCTCTAACAGCAGCTGCTCCTTCACATGCAGTTTCATTTGCATCTCTAAGAAAGAGTAGCCTGGTACATGAATAAAACATTCTTCTTTACCATATCCTCCAGTAAGTTTCTTTTACTTATTTGTTTTAAAGCGGGCTGAAGGAGTGAGGTAATTTTTTTAAAACAAACTTTCTAATAATTCACTTTTCGTCATATAAATAATCAGTGATAATGAAATTCCATTAAACATTTTGAATATTGATACAGTGATCTCTTCTATAAAATAATTATTCACAACTTGGTATTCTTA
>NW_006346757.1:0-485 GCF_000327345.1 Myotis davidii
TATGCCTGTACACTGGCTGGAAATGGAATGGCATATCCACCCATCGCATTAGAAATGATGATTTCTTTCAGGAGAATGTGGTTTTATATGACTCTTGTCTTATGACTAAAGGAAGAACAAAAACAATATATATTTACAGTGACTGAAATTAAGCCAAGAAATTTCAGTTCAAGAACATCCTCTACGCTATGCAATGAATTCTCAGTGACACGTGCTTAGAAACCGGAGACCATATCTGGCAGGCAGAATTCTGAAAACGTGTTCTTGTCGTTCGCCCTCTGCTCGGTCAAACACCCCTCCATGCAGGACTGTGGAGAGACTTTGCAGATGGATTTAAGATTAGTGGCCAACTTTCTTCATTTAAGGAGATGATGTTAGATGATTTAGATGTGCTCAGTCTAATCACTTAGCCCTTAAAAACAGAAGAGCAAGGGACCTCTTTGGACGGGGTTTGGGGGAGGGACAATGAGCTGATTTTCAGGGGT
>NW_006346758.1:0-485 GCF_000327345.1 Myotis davidii
AAAAAAAACAAACGATGTTATTGGGTTAAGACCTTTTTGCATTATGTTGTGTTTTCAGGGAAAAATAATAGGTTCATGATTTCCACTAAAATAATGTAAAATAAAATAAATAGCAGGCAATGGCTTCCATTGAGTGAATGTCAGTGACTTGTGACATTGACATGTATGAATGTCATGACATGACATGTATGAGCACATATCTTTACAGTTAGTTCTCACCTGTCAGTCATGATTACTGTGGGTTGATGTAAAAAGTAGGAAGTTCTAAGGCATGCATTTTGATATAAGTTCAGGCTATTAAATTACTAGGTTTGGAAGATGTCGTCCGAGTGTCCCGAGGAGCAGAAATTGAAGGAAGTAGATCTGCATTTCCAAGAATAGAAACCACTTCTCAAGAGTGGAAAGATATCAACATGGTACCCAGTCATAAGGAAGGACCTCCATAATTACAGATCGCTGAGCCAGGGCCTGGCAGAGTATAATTA
>NW_006346759.1:0-485 GCF_000327345.1 Myotis davidii
ATTTTGTGTTTTGACCTTCTTTACTGACTTGTAAAAGCTCTTTGTATATCAAATAATGAGCTCTTTGTCCTATGTCCAGAAGAAACAGAGAGGATATTTTATTCATGTGTCCCCAGGCATGTAATAGGTGCTGCATAAATATTTGTTAAGTTAATTAATTAATTAATAAGTATTGCAAATATTTCTCACAGGGAAATTTTTACATATAATTCTTTTAATTTGCTTCATTAAACCAGGACAATAGGACTCTTGATAACATGAAAATAGAGCCTAAGGTCAGGCATACATTTGAATCAATAATCATTCCCAATACTCATAAGAAAAACATGGACCTTCTGCTTCCCTTTAGCAACAATAAAAAATTTCAACTGACCTACAAACATACAGATGTTTGGTCATCTGACATGCTTTGAAAATGCATGGAGGCATCTTCCTTTGAACAAATATAGAACACTGGAGGCCTGGTGCATGAATTTGTGCATGGG
>NW_006346760.1:0-485 GCF_000327345.1 Myotis davidii
GATTTTCATATTAGCCTTTTATTAAAAAAGATTGTCTATAATCATTATATGGTGCATTAGATCTTCATGCTGTTTTCTTGAGTAGACAGCTTGTAGGGCCTGGGTAGATTGTGTAGGTCCATCAGGAAACAAAGCATGACAGTAGGGTAGAGCAGGGAGCATGTTCCCTGTCTCTTCTAGGAACAGAGCATTCTGTATTTGAGGAGTAATGGCTTCAGGGATGTGGAGTGCCCAGCATCTTTGCAGACAGTGGCGCTGTCTGGGGATAGGGACCATCAGACAGTGGAAGCCTGAGGTACTGTCATAAAGGTGACTGAGCAAAGGGCATCTGCTGTGGCAGAGCAGGAAAGAAACGTCATGGCAGCTGCTTGAGGGTAACTGCAGAATGTCAACCCCCCTAGCCACTTCCAGAAATACTGGGAGTCAACAAGGGGGGAATATTTAGATCACACATCTGTAATAATAAAAGCATAATATGCAAATCG
>NW_006346761.1:0-485 GCF_000327345.1 Myotis davidii
TTATACATATAGATTGATAAAATTAGGTTCATCTGAAGAAGTAGGACAGTATGGAACCAAAATCCCAAGGTACTGGGTTTATTTTTTTCTGATAGTTCCTTCATTTCTCTTTCCTCTTTCATTTCAGTTCTTAAATTCTGTAATTCTAAATAATCAGAACCCCCTATAAATCTGGTGCCTAATTTTATAGTCCTTATTAAAATGTTCCCCATGACACTCTCTTGTCTACTTCTGGATTCAGTATTGGCTAGTTGAAGAGAAAAATATTTCTCAAATTGCCCTCGGAGGAAGCAAATGTAGCTTATGTAGTTTGAATTATCCAACCCTTTTGTACACCAGTGGATATGTTGTTTGCAGTCAGAAACATGTTTTATATACTAAATTTTGGAGGCTTTTAACCACTGCCTTTATAGATGTCTAATTAGAGACGATTACGCCTGTGACAGTTTTCTTCATGCAAATTGTTTGAAGAGAGTAAAAAAAAA
>NW_006346762.1:0-484 GCF_000327345.1 Myotis davidii
AAAAAATAAGAAAGTGACAAAGGCTTGCAAGAGATATCGTTCTCTCATTTTGCATGTATTTATGTAGAAATATCATTTTTACAGCACTAATAAACATATTTTGGAAATTGTTTTGATTATTTTCTCCAATTGCCAAATTACATTTTTTAATTGCAGGAAGACTCTCATACTGATTATAAAAACATTACAGAACTATTTAAAATATACCATTAAATTTCTCACATTAATATGTTGTAGGCTACATTATAAATTAGATTTAAGAATAAGATTCAACCTGTCAACCTAAAAAGACCTTTTCTCTAAAAACCTTCAGTAGAAGATATGTATTCCCTACATGTTAATATTTGAATACTCTTATTTTTAGAGAAAACTTATTTCTCTAAAATTAAAATAATACATAATTATTCCTATTGAAATCCATAGAGAGGCATTGATAAGAATATTATGTTATTACTAGAGGCCTGATGCACGAATTCGTGCACCA
>NW_006346763.1:0-485 GCF_000327345.1 Myotis davidii
CTTCCTCTGGAAAGACTTAAAGATAGGAGGTGACTTTTCATCTTGATGGGAAGAGACTGGAATCATGTGAAACCTTGCTCCTTCAGTCTAAATCTGCTCACTCTCAAGGTTGATACTGGCTGACAGCTGAATCCTTAGCCATGGCTCTCAGCCAGAACACCTACATGTGTCTCCCTAAGTGGCCTGAATCTCCTCATGGAGGCTGACTTCCCAAGGTGGATGGTCATCATACCCAAAAAGGCAATGGAAATTGTATCCTTTGTATACTCTAGCCTCGAGTGTTACAAAACATCATTTCTGTCAGTCACACTCTATTGAATGGAACAATTACAAACCCACTGAGGTTCCCAGTAGGGGTGAAGGTTAGATTACGTGTTACCAGAATTATCACTCCAGCCATTTTTGGAAGGTATAATTAACTACATTGCTTATTTTCAAGTCCACATAGTGCTAAAGTAACCTTAAATAAGATACCTAAAAAAAAA
>NW_006346764.1:0-485 GCF_000327345.1 Myotis davidii
TTCCTTATTATCTGCAGGTAGCTCAACTCATTCTTGAGACACTGATGGTGAAATTTCAAGTAACTCAAATTCACAGGAGGCAGTAGAATTTCTGGTACCCTTTTTTCATTAGGTTATAAAAGAAAATTATTGTACCTTGTAAAAATAAAGAAACTCGTTAATTTATTTCTCTCCTAAGAAAAGGGCTTACAGTACAAATGACACAGAATGAATCTCATTTTTGTAGGAAATTTAGAGCTTTGTTCATTTATTCTAGATGTAATAGAGGCCTAACTACAAAAACAAGGAGTAGTCTTCTACAGTAACACGCATGTTGACAACGTAACGGAACAAGGTATCGTATTTATGTTGATGTTGATGACTGAAATGGACTTTCAACCCAAAGTTCCTCTCTCGGAAAGGAGAACACATGTTTTGATGTCACCAAATTAGAGCTGAATCAGCCTCAGCCTTTTACTAACCATTTGGGATTGGACAATTTATGT
>NW_006346765.1:0-485 GCF_000327345.1 Myotis davidii
CTGTACTATCCATAGTGTCGTATCCTGTTACCCAAATCCAAATAAATATATAACACAGAGTTGTACTTTTAACACCAAACCCTCATGCAAGTCAGTATTTCTATGTGGAGCATGGATTCGGGGTCAAGATGACAAGAACAGTGCCCCTCTCACATGGCTCTATTATTTGGGCAAGGCACTCTTGTTGAGTCTACAACGTGGAAAGATCTTTCACTAAGAAGAATGTTGAATATAGACAAAAGTAACAGAATAGTGCAGCAATTTTCAACCGGTGTGCCACAAGAATTTCTAAACATGCAATACCTGACTAGGCAGGGGCACTGACCAAAAGATTGTCAAATAAAAAGTGGCAATGCCCACACAATAGCCGTCCAGTATGAGTGAATCAAAATTATACCTTTTATTTTCACCAGATTGGCAAAAAATATCATCTATTTTTGGTGGGCTGCAGGATTTTGTAATTAGTTTATGTGTGCCATGAGATG
>NW_006346766.1:0-485 GCF_000327345.1 Myotis davidii
AATCTGTAATTTTGTGTTTTATTTTACAACACCCCCAAGCCATTGCAATAAAATCTCAATTTTAAATTCAAGAATGTCAAGATGAACTGTTGGTGAGAGTGAGAGGAAAGATGGTCTCATACACTTGGTTTTGGCCTCCTTGGAAGCTACTTAGCAATGACTCACACACTTTAATATTAGGAACAGAATTTCCTTTCAAATAGCAATTTTCTTTCCAGATGTCTATCCTAGAGAAATACTCACATGGGTAGGTTGAGAATATATTTGTATTGGAGATACAACTAGAAACAGGTTAGAGATAGACACTGCCTAGAATTTCCAGTCTAGTGGTGCTGGTGGTGGTGGTGGGATAGCCATTAAAGAAATAACTTCCCAGATATATGATTGACTAGAGTTGTAATGAATGTTATAAAGGAAGAACTCTGGGTGCTATGAGGAGGTATAATAGAAAAGTAGGTGACATGTCCCACCTAAATCTAATATCT
>NW_006346767.1:0-485 GCF_000327345.1 Myotis davidii
ATGGTGGTGGAGATGCTGTTTTAGAAATGGGCTCTCTGAGGACAAACAGGATTTTAGTTAGCAGTCTGTCAACATCAGAACTAATACAGGTGCAATGACCTCAATTAGTGCCAAGGTCAGAGTACTGCTAGGAGGTCTGACTTGCAAGGAGTACAAGATGGTAATTCCAGAGCAGGCAGGGCTGCTGCTACACAATGAGGATGGGGAAGAATATGGTTGTTGCTCAGGATACCCATTGGTGTGTCTCTTCATGTTGCTATGCCCAATTTGAACAATACATGGGCAAGTACAATAGCCATGGCTTGAGTAGGGTATTGTAAGCAGGGACTCAAGTCCCTTAGAGATGATACTAGTAGTCTGGAGCACCCCACCAGGCAATCCACGTAGACCAGCATAAATTGAAAACAGGTGATAAAGGAGGGGAATGATTATTTATGGACTCCTAATTATACATGAACTAGAGGCCCAGTGCATGAAATTTGTGC
>NW_006346768.1:0-485 GCF_000327345.1 Myotis davidii
GATGACTCATTTAATACACCCTATTCTGATTATATGAGTCAACAGAGAGTGTTATGTTTAATGAAAAAAGATGTCTCAGAGTACATTTTCAATTTCTCAAATTAAAGACTCATTTAGATGTAAGTGAGAAAGTCCAACATTACAGAAGAAATCAAAGCTGGAGGACATATCAGTATTCATGAGTCTCTCTGAGTATAAGGAAATTTCCAGGCTCAAGATTCAAAGCACTTCCCCCTTGGATGATGCATGAGATGTACTGACCACTTCTTGCTTTTTGCTTCACTTTTTCTCGGTCCTATACAGACTTTCTTCTTTCTGCTGATACACTTAATACTCAAAGCCACATACTCTAGATTTTGCTTAATTTGGTCAGGGTTTCCTCCTGTAATTATAATTGATCAGGATTATGTGAGGTTTTTCCCTTTCCTTGTTGTTGTTGTGCTGGCAGTGGTAGTGGTAAGTGTGTGTGTGTGTGTGTGTGTGTG
>NW_006346769.1:0-485 GCF_000327345.1 Myotis davidii
TTTTTTTGTTGTTGTTACAGAATTTCAGTAATGGATGTGTGTGTGCCACGAGATAAAAGAGGTTGAAAAAGTTCTGGATGCTTTTTTTGCCATTTTCCTTGTATTGTCGAGCTATCTGACTTCTCTTAAATGCTCCCTAGCAAGATCCGCATCGCTGTCCAATGCTGTGAGGCATCAAGTTCTCTATAGTCTCTTTCTATAGAGGGAAACTTTCAGCGAGTTTCCCTCAGGCAGAACCGTAGAGTTCATCTTTGTGGGTGCCTTCCCTACCGGAAGAACTCCAGCAACACTGCACCAGTGGTGGGGTGTGGACTTGCTTTCTTTTTAAAAATACCACTGCTCATTGACAAGGCACCTGGTCACCTAGGTAGTCTGAGGGAGATACACAATGAGATTAACATTTTCCTGCCTGCTAACACAACATCCATTCTGAAGCCCATGATCAAGGAATAACTTAAACTTTCAAGTCCTACTATTTAAGAAAT
>NW_006346770.1:0-485 GCF_000327345.1 Myotis davidii
GAGCCACCAAGTTAGAAAATGCAGTCTTTTCTTTCACTAACTTGTGTCTAGTGGTTGAGCTGCTGAGAGGAGTAAACAATCTTAGAGTGCTTTGCTGGGTCCAGGCTGTTGTTTAGTTCTGCACGCATTATTAGATCCAGGCCATTTAGAGATTTATAAGTAAATCAAAATACTTATTAGATTTGATTTTGGATCAGCAGGCAATTTAAAGATTACAGGATTGAGATGATGTGGTAGTTGTCTAAATACTGTGCTAGCCACTGACTAAATGAGAACTCTTTGATAGAGCCAGGTCAAACAGTATTATGGAAGCACGATTGGTTTTAGTAAAGCATAGCTCTTGTTTTTTGTTATTAAATCATATACTAGCAGCAAACCGTCTCTAAAAATGAATATAGTATTCTTGTTAGGGATGATCAATTCAAAATTCGACTCAGATTTTAGTTAAGTTCTTTCCCCTTGAAGGCCTCTATAATTTTTTAAAA
>NW_006346771.1:0-485 GCF_000327345.1 Myotis davidii
GTTTTTCCTGTATATTTTTTAGGTCAAGTATTTTCTTCATTAAGGAAGAAATAATGTGAATATGAATCTATGATAACAGAATAAGCTCTGGGAAAATATCAGTTAACAAAAAAAGTGATGCAACATCTCAATTTTTTTTGAGTCATTTAAAACTGCTGCTGCCAGAGTCCTTCTTTTGAAAGTGTTGAACAGATAAACTTTATTGATTTTACACAAGATACTAATTAGGATCAGAAATGTTCAGAATCTCAAAGATACTTACACCCCGAAGAGTTGTCTTAAAATCCCATATATTTTTACTAGAGAAAAAAAGTAAAGCTGTTAAGGGGATATTAAGGTCTTATGATGAGACAAAATCTGTTGTTTTACACATAGTTTAGATTAGCAGATGGCTTGAGTTTCTGCTTCTATCCCCAGCCTGATATTCATACTCATTAGTGGGGAAATGTGTCATTGGCCAGCAACGCCACAGACAGTAGTTAGAG
>NW_006346772.1:0-485 GCF_000327345.1 Myotis davidii
TAACATCACTAATCTCCCTTCTTAATCAACTAATTTATACAAATGGCAAATTATTCAAATTAGAACAGCATGGAAACTGGTCTTCCTCAGTGTTCCAAGTAGTAAATTACTGTTCCCTTTGTAGCTTTTGTTGACAGGGATGAACTGGAGTGGCAGCATTTCATAGCAAAGAAAGAGCAAATTTCACATATTCTGTCTAATCCAAAAAGAACTGCTAGTTTAAGTGCTTGTATTTGTGTAGCCATATCAATCCTGTGAAATGGCATTTCTTTAACCAATAACAAATAATGGTTATAAATATTTCACATGAAAATATGGGTAATTTGAATTTATGCTAAGCCACAAAATGTATTCCTGCAATTATTTCTTTTATAGTATTATATATTAGTATGAATTTTAATATCCAGAAGATCTGGTGATTTAATTATTTTAATACACCTTTCCTTTTTTGCCGTTGTTAATCCTCACCTGAGGATATTTTTTCC
>NW_006346773.1:0-485 GCF_000327345.1 Myotis davidii
CATGTTTCTCTTTTATTAGATAGGATGTTACCATTATAATTACCATGTAGATCAAGATTTGTGCACATAAAATGACAATATATGTATATTGTTAAGTAAAAGAAGAGAGAAAAAGACTGTGTTATAATATTATTTAAATTTTGTAAATAAAAATGGTATGGAATGTACATTCATGTATATGTGTGGTAAAGATGTGTGAACACATGAAAAATATAAAAGAATATATATCCAAATAGTAATGGTGGTTATCAACAGGTACAGGGTAATAGGTGAATTTTCACTCTATTATCTGTATTTTTATTTTCTCGTTTTGTTTCTCCTTAACAACAAGCATGGAATACTTAAGTTTTTCACTTGTAAAATAAAACTCAATTAATAAATACAACAAAAAGTAAATTGATTTATTAAAAATAATTTGACACTTTTCTCAAAAATATGAAATAAAAGCTCCTGCCCTGGCCAGTTTTTCTCAGTGGATAGAGCAT
>NW_006346774.1:0-485 GCF_000327345.1 Myotis davidii
GTGAGGCAAGATAGAAGAGAAGTGTGTGTGTTGGGGTGGGGGAGATGTCTTTGCTAAATGAATAAGATGGCCCATGTGACTTTCTTATGATGTCTATTCATTGTGATGTTTTAATTGTACAATTTCTCAATTTGGAGAACATGAATCCTTATGGGACCATTTCCTAGCTTATGTCATATTTTAGTCAGCATGTCACATTATTTATGTGTCAAGAATCAAGGACCCTGGTAGTGGGTCTAAAACAATCTATAGATCCACTGCTTGATAAAGAGACAACTGCGTGTTCTAGTATTTGAACTGTAAATCAATCATTTTCTATTACATAAGTGCCAGTCCAAGGACAGGAGTTGGTGGAGAGGATGTTAATGAAACATAAGATGTCGTTCCTACATTGAAGGAGAAATGAGGTTCATGTCATGTGACATTAATGATAAACATACAGGGTCAGAAAATGGAGAAAACCACCGTGAGGAGAGAGAGAGAGA
>NW_006346775.1:0-485 GCF_000327345.1 Myotis davidii
AAAAGAACAAAGCTAGAGAATTCACACTTCCCAATTTCAAACCTTGCTGCAAAGCTACAGTCATCAAGGCAGAATAGTACTGTCATAAGGATACATACACAGATCAATGAAATACAATTGATAGCCTAGAAATAACCCTTTACATTTAAGGTCAACTTAATTTCAACAGGGGTATCAAGATAATTTGATAAGGGAATCAGTCTTTGGGACAAATGGTTGCTGAAACAACTGAATATTCTCATGCAGAAGAACGAAGCTGGATCAACATCCTTAAACTATGCACAAAAATTCACTAAAAACGTGGAATAGGCCTAAATTTAGAGCCAGAACTATAAAACCCTTAGGACAACCCACAGGAGTAATACATTTTCAGGACCTTGGAGTAGTCAATGGTTTCTTAGATATGACACCAAAAACACACTCATTCAAAGAATAGATAAACTCAAAGATATCAAAATGAACAACTTTGGTGTGGGTTGCAAATC
>NW_006346776.1:0-485 GCF_000327345.1 Myotis davidii
GAGGGTGTGTTTCACAAACCTCCTCTCTGTCTGCAGGTTGGATCACTGCGGGTTAACCGACTCCTGCTGCCCACTCATCTCCCAGATCCTGTTGGCCTCCCGCAACCTGAGGTCCCTGAGCCTGGCGGGGAACAAGGTCGCGGACCAGGGCGTGGCGTCCCTCTGCGAGGCCCTGAAGGTCTCCCAGTGCACCCTGCACAGGCTGATGTGAGCGGCTCTTCCTTTCACAGCCGGGTTGTCTTTGTCTTGTCTTAACCGAGGTCCTCCCAGTCATGGGGGACCAGGATGGGGGGTTGGGGAGCGGGGATTGGCTGATGCATGCACCAAGGGTGAGAGCAGGCGCTGTGACCTCAATGTTGAGGCTGGAGAAAGACCCAATCAATAACATCTGTGTCTTTGCTGCAAAAGTCTGACCCGATAGAAAAGACTGAGCAGAGCCCTGGCTGGTGTGGCTCTGGCTAGAGCGCTGACCTGCAGACTGAAGG
>NW_006346777.1:0-485 GCF_000327345.1 Myotis davidii
CCTTCTGGCCTGCATAGTTTCATGGATACTCCCTTGTAAGTAACTGACAATAGGGGTTAAATTTAGGGGTGGTCAGTTCTGCTGGGGTGGAAAATTTCACTAAAGGAGTCATGGCAATAAGCCCTTGAAACTCTCTCTGAGAGGGTTCCTTGATTATACAACCCTTCCAGCTCACTATCTTCATTGCTCAAATTGTCAAAACATAATGTGGTTTTCTTGACAACTGAATCTTAACTTTGCTCATTTCTTCAAATTACTTGTACATTTGCCTTACATTGATCATTTATCTTCTTTCTAAGTTGTAGACATCTGAAAGACAAGGAATAGATCTTACTCATACAAATGCCTGCACAATGTAGGTATTCAGGAGATATTCTTGAATGGGTAAAAAGATGGCTTGATGGGTAAATACATGATCCCTAAAAGATCTTCTCTGGTGGCATTTACCCAACTCAGCATATTATTGATCTTCCAAAGCACTTTTT